>NC_091931.1:22241653-22456653 GCF_041260155.1 Ptychodera flava
CATAGACCCAGTTATCCCTATAATATGACGTCACACTATAGGTATACGGTTTACAGGATTTCCGTATACCCCTACTTCTGACGTCAGAAGTAGGGGTATACGGTCGGCACTTTTTTCTACTGAAGCTGTTTGTAAGCATTCTCGTGCAGATGAAAATTGAGTGGACACAAAGGAATTTACTGAAAAATGCGGTAAAGGTAATATATAGCGAAAACGTCAAAGCTTTTGATAGCGATGATTGTGAAAGTTTGTCTGTTTTTTGTTCAACTGGAAAATGAGAGCGTTCACTGTCGTCTGCTCCCTAAGTTTGCTACTACCACT
The DNA here is from genome assembly GCF_041260155.1 of Ptychodera flava. Taxonomy (NCBI): domain Eukaryota; kingdom Metazoa; phylum Hemichordata; class Enteropneusta; family Ptychoderidae; genus Ptychodera; species Ptychodera flava. The sequence continues at coordinate 22,241,975 of NC_091931.1, forward strand.
GTGCTAGCTCGTCACAAGCCGTAAACAGCTGAGTCATCGCTCAAAATCGACAAATTTATCACCGAACAAGAATCCAATATATATAGCTTATTAAGAATATGATGTATCAAAATCAACACATCATCCTGTCAGGTGACGGGTTAATTCTTAGCATCGGCAAAGTGTTGTATTGCTGTTGAACTTCTGCGGTAGGCTGTACTAAAGCGAGAATGTTTACTGTAGCTACGTACGGCAAACGCGGTTTTCAGTAGCTTGTGCCACTTCGTCGACAGCTCGATTGGAGCCGCGGCCACAATGAAGTGTTTTCATAAGACACAAGTAAAAGCGAGATCGAATGAACGTTACATGGCAAATGTTAAAAGTTTCTTGTTGCGCTTTGTTTACTGTGATTTTTTATGATTTTAGTTTACGACGAAGGAATATTGATACACTTTTCCTCTCAATTTCAAACAGCGTTCCAGGCGCTGAGAATATATGCGAACGTACGATCTTCATACGGCATCGTACTCCTCCAGTCCTCGCCAGTTTCGAGCAATTTAATTTTCCTAGGTGCAGTGTGGTTGCATAAATGACCAACAAGAACGATGTGATACAGTTCAATGGTGGTTTTATTCATATATTATGACCGAAGTCAGGATTTGACACGATTTTTAGATAGCAGTAAAAATGACGACTGCAGCATTGCACAGTGTGTTCGTTCGTACAGTATAAACAACATATAAGCGCCGCTATGAACAGCAAGATAAGGTTAAATTTCGATGCATTTTTTACATTATCACTTTACCTTCAAACAAAATAATGCATCTGAAGATACTATATCATCCTCCTTTCCCTTTTCCTCGATGATAACGGCTATATCCATTCAAGTTTTGCGCGGAAAATCCGACAGCGAGAGACTACTCTGACGCATCGAGAGGAACGTGCGTCCGAATGTGAACGGAATCAGCTGGGGCCGAACAACTTCATCCGCCACGCTGACATAATAAAGGTCCAAATTACATCGCACGAATTTTATTCGAATAAAAGAAGTGGGTCTATGCATGTGATAAATATATAATCTCCCAGTATTTCTCACTCATGTGACGTCATCGAAGACTCGTGTTTCCCCAACACAGCTGTATGCCTCCTCCCCTACTTGGAGGGACACTGCCGCTATGTTGGAGGAACCCTGATCTTCGATGACGTCACACTCGTTCGAAATCTTGGGAGATTATATATACATATATATATATATATATATATATATATATATATATATATATATATCACATCACTCACATTTGTCCCCGGAAATTGTTTACGATGTTTCTGCTAACATTTTTAGATTCCCTATTACATTTTTAGAATCCTTAGTTTTGAAGTTAACCTGATTTTAACTTTTTACAAGTATTGAGTTTTCCGTTACTATTTTGTAGTAACATTTCTCCTTTACTTTATTCAGTCGTATACTTTCCTTTAAAAAAGTTTGCAGTTATTAATTAGGTTGGAACCACCATCTTGGCATTTTTGCAGTGTAACTTTTGCATTGCAATAATAAATTCCTTTAAACTGCGTTGCTGTCTCGTTGTGTGTTACTTGAAAAAGTTATAATGCAAGATGTAATTTTTTCTGTTTCCTATATAGAGAAACAAATAAGGTACTTTTTGTACTTTTTACAATAGGCGAGAATAGTCGACCACTACATGATCGTCTTACTAAAATATTCTGTCGAACACGTTCTGCGCGACAGCATCCTTTTCTAATCCAAATCCTAATTGGTGTTGAGATTCTACCTTTCGCAAAAACTGTCGCTCTGAAATTACATCTAAATTTTCAGGTGCAAACGTCAAAATATTCCATGATTTGAAATTCAGTATTCTTCACTACTAAAATTGAAGCCGATATTCTTATAAAAACTCGCTCAGTACATATAATAGTCCGGTTTTATATTGTCACCTTCGCAGCAAGCGTACAAAGCAAATATATTTAAGTCCAAAGTTCGAATTTTTCATTTTCTTGGTGATAATCCGGTTTTCGTAGTAGGAATACAGTTTAACACTGTCACTATTTTTGCTCACGAAATAGCTCAGTGTATTGGATACAAATCGTACATTTTCGAAACGCCATGCGTCATGATGAATTTATTGCTAAAACGACACTATTTTCTCCCGATGGTCGGTCTGTCGGACACAAAGGACAACGCGGTTAAAAGCGCCAGAATATGTCGGAGTGGTGTGTTCATTTAGCATTAAAATAAGTGGTAGACCATGAGAGTTAATTGATGTTTCATCTTTACAGTTTGTAGTGGAGAAAGACGGGTTTATGGCAGTGAAAGTCGAAATGCGGGCAACAAGCCTTGTTCTTCTTCTGTTTGTTTTTTACCGAAAGAGCCTTGGAAGGCATTACTATAAATTGGGCTTATGATCGCCCGGGGTGGTATTTCGAAACACCGAAAGGACTATTCACAAGATGAAGGCAAAGGGTATAACTTCTATCATTTTATACAGCAAAAAGGTGACTTATTTCATGAACAAAATAGTATCTCTAAGGGTGAATATATACGTTTTTTCGTTCTCGCACAAATTTTCCTCGAATAAAATTTAAGCGACCATCCCCCATAATTAAGAATTTGTTGTCCAGGTCAGGACTCGCTCAGCACACCTAAAATATATAAAAAAAAAAACACACACACGAAGTCAAATCCGCCGGATTAAAAATGTTTATTGCTCAATAAAGGTTCAGCGAATATAAATATATGCAACACCCATGAATATGAACTGTACATGACAACTGCAGCATCGATGAAATAAAAAATTAATATAAGAGTAACGTGTGTCTAGTTTCCGCGACCGGTACCGATGACTTGATGGTGTACTGGTGGCGCAGGGATCGCAGGGAAAGTTGAGGCGTTTTCTGATTCGAAGAAGCTGTGCACGGCGACGCCTAAACCAGTCCTGTCAGGAGAGAATTGAGGATATTAGTCGGTTAGATTGCTTGATTGAAACATCGTTAACTCCAATATCACTATAAACATGGTTAGATGTCTCTTCATTCTGCTTCATCCTCCTACTTACCTGTCACTGTTACTTTGGGTTATCTCATTTGCTGCCTTCCAGAACGAGGCAAAAATTTAAATACACGTGATCTCATCCCAGGCGGAAACCACCATGAGATTCCATATTCAAACAGTTCTCATTTGCCTCGGTGTGTGTAAACACACCGTTTTTCAGCCTTCCAGTATATGGTATTTTGACCTCCGGTTTTGCTCTACTGTTCCTTTCTGGGAGCTTGAGTTACGGTGTCGTCTATTATTCCTGTTCATTTATTCTTTTTAGCAGTCAGTTTGGCTTGATGGTAGTTTTTCAGGCCGTTTGAAGTACTGCTTTGAGTTTATGTAGCAAGTGTGTCTTGCTATTGTTTGCTTTCCACGGTTTTGAATGCAGTGATGTGTTTGGTCAGTCTGCAGCTTTGCGAGCCAGTTCTCGTGCATTGTGTGTTGTAGTTTATGGTATTTATTGCACTGGTTTTGTGTACTGTAGGTTTACCGGTTCTGCTTGTATCATGGACCTATGCGATGTTCCTGCGAGTGACGGTTCTAAGGTTTGCGCTGCACTTAGATGTAGGAAGATTATTCCTGCTGATGACAGCCATGACAAGTGTCTTGCATGTCGTAAGTGTTCAAAGGCTAAGCATTGTGATGTTTGCAAGGATTGGTCGGATGAACTATGGCGCATTTTTACTAATCCTGAGTTGCTGCAAGGTAGGCAAACTTCAAAAGGTAAGTCTCAGAAGGACAAGTCCAGGAAGTCGGCTAGTAGTGCAGCTGTTAGTTTGCCCTCAGACGAGATTGAGGGTATTCTGGACAATAGATTTGAGTAATTTTCGGAGAAGGTTTCTTCTTTGTTGGCTGGTTTTCTTGCTCAATCTCAGAGTGCTGGTGTAACAGAGGGCAATCATGTGGAGCCCCAACACCAAAAGCACAGTCTGAATAGTGATTTCCATGTGGACCCTATAGGGGTGATGCACAATCAGGAGACAGCAGTTGAGTCGGATGTTTTCCTCAGCATTCTTACGAATAGAGAGATCTAGACTCTGCTTCTTTGTTTGCTCCAAGTGATCTTGATGAGAGCACAGATGCAGCCAGTCATTCCATGTCTAGGTCACAGGATTATGTGCAAAGTGACATTGCTCATTCTGATACTCATTCAGAAATTTCTACTGCTGATGCTGACATGTCAGAAGCTTTGTCTGGGATACGGCATGACATTATTAACATTATTGGCGATGTGCTTTGCTGTACAAAAGATGATAGCAATCATGGTCAACGTCAGTCTTTTTACTGGGTGGAGATAGTATAGTTACAGGTGCTCCTCATTTGCCCATTGACGGACTGATTGAGAAGAGTTTGCCCAGAGTGTCAAAGTACACAAAGTCTGTAGACAAGAATTTCAGGTTCCTTGAAAAAGACTTTGAGGAGTTTGCCAGAGCGCCTAGTGTAGAAAGTTTTGTCCACACTAAATTGGCAGCTGATAAGAAACATTTTTCAGCTAAGGATTTGAGAAGTTTTACCCATAAGGCTGATCTTGGACATTTTCTGGTAGATAAAGGTCTCAGAGTATTACTGAGATGCATTTCACATTAATTGTTGGCTACGACCAATTGTCAAAGGGTTTGGAATTTTTGCAGTTTTCTCTAACTTCTTCAGCAGATCAACTCTTGCGTGCCATTGCTTTGTCAGTTTCTGCCAGAAGGGAATTATTCCTTGATCAGATGGATTTTCCTACAAGATCAACTCGAAATCGTTTGACTAAGCTTCCTATTCGGGGTGATAAACTCTTAAATCGAGATAGTAGTCTCAGATATTTTTCACCAGGAAGCTGAAGCAGCTAGAGATGTTAGGGAAATAGTCTCCCTTTCTAGACCACGTCAGGGAGTTAAGCGACCTGCTTCTTTTCAGCCCAAGTCGCAGCCTTCCGCTAAATTTAGGTAGCGACTCAGGTTCATTGTCACTTATTTTCAATCCTCATTTTCACAAAGAAGGCGTGGTCACACACCGACATGTGGTACTTTTTTATCTGCTCGGTCACCGAAGAGTTCAGAAAATTTGTTAGTTTTTCAAAAACAGTGCGCATACGGCTGTTTTACTCAAAAACACGTGTTTTTTAGTTTTTTTTACTCAAAAAAGTGTAAGTAAAAATTTCCAATCGACCTTGGTGATCTGTTTACGGCAATCGACGGCTGGGTATACTGGGCAAAAAACTGTTTCCCGGATTTTTGAAATTCGCTTTTGTTTTCGCACAATGCGCCTTCAAAGTGTCAACTTGACGATTTTTGCATAAATTATCGGCCTTTGTTCACGTTTGTCAGGATATCTTCACTTCCAGGCCTTTTATCGGAAATCTGAGACACTGTCTTTCAGATATATTCATTCACTGTCCACAGGTGAAAAATCAGGCTAATCTGTTCAGGCGCCGCCGACTTATACTTATTTGAATAATGTACGCACTGCCAAAAACGGAACTGAGAAAATCGACGATTTGTGTAAACGACCTATGCGTCACACATTGTTGCCAAGAAGTCCGACTCGCGCACTATTTCTGCGATTACATAAGTACTAAGTTGAAATATTTAGCGTCAGTTTTTGGGATTTAGAACATGTTTGGGATTTCAGATCGTGTGAAAATAGAAAGAAATTATACACTGGACTGGCAAATGCTTAGTGCCAGCAGTGGGTGTTATTCACACAACAAACACAGAAGGGTAATTAGCGATTTAATCCATTTTTCGAACGTTTAACTAGCATATTAATTGTATACTGTTGTCTTAACGGTTACAATCTGGTTACCAGAGTTCACAGTCAAGACGAAGACGTCGAAACTTGTGTAAAAAAGTCTATCTGATCGAGACCTGTGTGCTGTCGTCGCGCGATCGCGTCGGGCATTCACTTGTTCTTGTCTCCAGTTGTCTACTCCTGTCTTGCGATCGGCAATTTATGCATGTTCTTTGTGAAAAATGATTGTCAAGTTCATGTTAGCGCCAACACTGTGCGAACGGGACGTCACTTGCTAGTTTTCCTACCTCAAGATGAGATGAACACATGTAACTCTTGACAACATAAAATGTCTGTCGTATTTTCTTAGCTTTTGCACCGCATTGCAAACTTGTTGCCCTTCGTTACGACGGGAGAGATTGACTCGTGTTATTTTTTCAAACTTTATTTATATGTGTTCTTGTACCGATTTTATCAAACTAATAATAATCACGCCGTAGCGTAGAACAGTGCAGGCTGTCATCGACAGCGTGTTCCGAGAGACAGAGTATCGACTAGTCTACAGTGGAGTCACTCGACTTGCGCAATACCAGCGCACATATAATTATTTCGGAGATTTTTACTTTTAGTCAAACTTTTGATGACTGACCTCATATAGCAAAAATTGCTAGTTTCAGCACTTTTAGAAGTTGAGCCGGGTTTGTTTTACGTTCAGTGTTTAGGTCCAGCTAGCAGCTGTGGAGTCTGCGGTAATTGATAAGTTTAGACAACACGCACACAAGAATCATTTGTGAACCCTCGCAATTCACGTTTGACGTAATTTAATTTTTGGGTTATATTTAAAGAAAGAAAAGGCATGAAATAAAAAAATATTTGCATTTCGTTTTGAAAAATTTGCAGATCGGTGAACTTGCTCTTGTGAATCTACATTATGTGTGTATGAACTCCTGCACTGGCTTGGGAAACTCCTTGACATAAATGTCGCGTGATGTCGGGTAAGGTGTTGTTCAAGGTTTCTCAGCAGACACGAAAAGACTGCACGATAGAAAGATGAAACTTCGAGTTTAAAAATATAAAAGAACACGATACTAACACCAAGCATGTACAGCAAGAGTGATAAAATTATCGCAACTAACAGAAGTTTCATCTCGCTCAGGCTAATTTTTTGACTCGGGTATGTAATCAGCATAGCCTAATATGTTCGAAAAGCAGCATGTCAAATACTTTGAAATTCATAGTTGTTGAACTCAGCACGTCTCCGTTATCGTCTGCGTCCTCGGCCAAATCTGACTCTTCACTGCATTCTTGATCGTTATTTCAGGTGCAGCCAACGAACAATGCACTTTTAAAAAGGTCCTTACTATGATAAGATATATTGTGCATGACAAATAATGTGAACTGACTCATTTTAAGTCAAGAGGGTAATTAATTAGCTGTTCATAATTTGCCCTCCCACAGAAAATTTTTCGACTTACCCTCCCACACTCAAACTTCATTTTTACCCACTCCCCACTTAGTTTAGCCTGTTTCCCCTCCCCACTGTGAATTTTTGAAGCTCCCCCCGCCCTGTGGCGAAAAAAACTTGCCAATTTCCCCTGCCCTGGAAACAATTCCCCTCAAAAAGTTTTTCGTCAAGCTCTGTCCCCAGGACAATCAACCGATATCCGCCCTGCCCTACAAAAAAAACTAAAATTTGCTCCCCTGCCACCTAAAAACATGTCCCCTGCCCTAGCAAAATTAAAATTTCCCCTGCCCTCAAAAATTGCTCCTGGAATAGCTTTTTCGATGAATAGCTCCGTTGGCTGCACCTGTTGTTTCAGGGAGTATGAGCCAAAGTCGGACTGTTTACATTTAAATCGACCTTTGCGCACGTTGCCGTCTTTTTCAGGTCCGCTTTTGTGGACCTCGCTTGCTTTTTCGACGGTACGGAGCGCGAGCGCCGGCTTTGGTCTGCTCGACGTGTTTGCCGTACCGATACATGCGGAGTTCAAAACGCTGAGCATAACTTTGAAGCTAGCGCATGCGCACTATACCGCCAAGCCTATACGTAATCTCTGCGTGTTTATCAAAGATATCGTGGTCGGTAATCCGCGACCGTTAAGACAAAAGGGAAATAATGGCACGCGGTGTAGCTGATAGTTTGCCATTTTAGTAATATTTCAGGAATTTTCCGGTACGATGTGACCCAACACCTTTCCCCAAAAGAAAGACCACGTGTCAGTGGTTCCAAATTTGAAATTAAAAAAAAATTGCTTAAAGGCGGAGCCTCCCTTTAAAAGGCGCCAACCTATGGCGGCGTTCATTGTGTAAGTGGACACCAAACAGGCAACATGAGGGCACACGCTCCAGAAAATGCCACTTTTTATTTTTTTTCCGACCGCAAAAACGCAGACAGACTGCCAAGCGGTCAGCACGAAGCTGCTGCCGATCGAACTCTGTGGTTATATTCAAATTCTAACGTGACTGGAAGATGTTTTTTAAGGAAATTCGAGTGTGGTGCTGAGGGAATAAATGACCGTTGGCAGTTTGAACCGACCGTCAATCAAACGGTTACATAAGCTCTGTTTGCAGGATTAGCAAAGGTGACAAAAGGTTGAGATCAGTTTGTGTAATTAATGTTATAGAAATCAAATATCGTACTGGCCAAGTGTTTGACTGGGAGGAGAACTCCACTAATGCGAGAACCTGGGATTGAAAAGTGCGGCTTAAAATTGACCTTTGAACCTGAGTCGCATTGTTAACAGACTTTCTGTAAAGAGTTCTGTTTCTGCTACAGCTAGTAATTACTTTAAGGGTAAAAGGGATCAGAAGAGCTTTAGACCACCAGTGCCGCCCTTTCCGGATAAGCCCAGAGACCATTCTTTTAAACAGTGACGGTTTGCCTGGGGCCCAGTGTGTAAATCTAGCACAGTTAAATATTCAAATTCCTTTTCCGGAGGTGCCAGTAGGGGCAGATTATCTCTTTTCAGTCAGCACTGGGCCAAGATAACCAACGACCCGTGGGTTTTAGAGGTAGTTTCAGAAGGTTATCGCTTGGAATTTCTTCAAGTTCCCCCTTTTACAAGCGGTCACAGCAGGTTTGGGTGCCTGTCTTCGAAAGTAACAAATTATGTCCACATGTATCTGTACGACGGTGAAGAAATAATTTCTGTTGCAATTAGTCCTAGGTTAACCCCCTTTTTGGCTCAGATTGACTTGGCTATATAATTATGCATGGGCCCTCGAAACACTTCTGCACACTCTGATGTTTTTATTTTTCCAAACAATGTTTCTCAAGGGTTGAATCAACCAAAATATGTACTCACAAGAGCTTATAGTGTAGGCTGTCATAGTATCATGAAAATACCAACGATGCAACACGTTATTTTCTCATGTAGGGATGTTTGACTTTTCGGCAAGTGTTTTGTTTTCTCATGTACGGTGTTCACATTCTCGGCTTGGCTCTCTATAGGAATCCTGGATTTGAAGCGATTATAATTCATGTCTATGCACGGACGTTAATAGAAATTCAAGGAACATGGTTAGTCGTCTATAGCGACCCATCTGATATACTTGTTACATCTTGTGTGAACTCGTTTGTGCTTCTAAGAGTCAAATTTTGAACATGTATCCAAAAAATTAGACAATTTTAATCTCCTTTCAAAACATACTATTCAGACTAAAACATTCATATGGCAATGGAGAACAACGGGAACAACCATTAATTGGCATTTCATGAGACAGGTCAGAGGCCGTAAATAGCCAGGAGTCTTGCATGTTTTCACACTTGAAATACGATGGCTTCGACCAATGTAATGCCACAGCGCCCTCCTTCGCTCTCTTCGCTATGTCACGAGGGTATTTATCTTACGGGCTATAATGAGTATAATTCATCACCATACTTGCTGACGTCGTCCAATTAGGTAAGTCTAAGACTGCTTCTTTCCCTTCCATTCTGAGAGACACAGTTTTCTGCATATCACAAGTTCATACCAGATGTTGAAATCTTATCGGATGGGTCGCCATAAAAACGACCAACCGCAAAGTTATTTGAAAAAATGGGTGTGTACGCTGCCATGAAGCGATATCGAATAGGGTAGGTTTGATCTTTAAACGAATAAGTTAGGCTAGGAAGCAGGAACAATTGACCGATTACTTGTATGTTTCCTCGAGTATTCAAGCTTAAATATCAACACAGTGAGGAAAATACTCCTCGATTGTCAGCTCTTTGATCAATGATAGGGAATTGCATGAGCTAAACATGTTTTGTCCAAAGAAGCGTGGGTATGTAGCTAGATGAGAGCTCCAAGTCAAAACAGGGTCAAAGATAAGTCTTTATGACCACAGACATTTTTAATGTTGAATATTGCAGGTCATACAACCCACACAAGTCATGGAATTTAAGGGGTCGATCGTGATCTGATTGACAGGCAGGCACACAGATAATAGATAATATGCATGTAATTGACAATCTATAAATCCAAACGTTATCAAGTTGATGCGCGCGACTTTCGATGTATGCAACATATGACACATATTTTTATCATATAGGCCTACGTATGCCAAATTGCTCCATCATGGTAATCTTCACCGTAAAATATCAGTCATGATATTTTACAGTAAACACTGAATTATGCAAGATCATGGAGGTAGAAAGAGAGACTTCCATGGCAAGATAAACGTCATAAGTTTTGGAATGTTCGCGAAGAACATTTGCAATTTGATAACAAACAAAATGGCTGCCGCTCTCCGATGCGATGTCGTCGACATAAAAAAATGAAGGGCTGTGAGGAAAAAGGATATTTAGGGATGCTAAATATGGGAATAATATGTTGAATCTTGCTGTTTTACCCCTTGCTTTTTCCATTAAAGGTTTTGTAATTTATTCACCAGCTCTATACATGCGATTGTGCAGTTTTCTAGCCAAAGCTTGGCGGTACTCTAAGCTTCTGTGTAGGGTTGCAAATGCGCTTCGCCCAAGCTTGTTGTTGACAAAGGTTAATCAAACCTTTCAAGGGGGAGACCAACCTTCGCAGACACTTATCTTTAACCTGAATTTTCACCATTAAAATGAATCTTTAAAGGGACATTATTTGTATCTTTTGACCTCATATTGTTGCAAACAAGCAGTTGATAATGTTATTCGACTTACTGAAAGATGTCTAAAAAAACGGTCGACCATAGACAACTTCCATCCCGTTTGCGTACACCGTATAGAAAAACCTTGGGTCTGAGGTTTATGGAGGGTACTGTTAACCTCAGAGTTGGCAGGTTGACCTGCGATCAGACCACACTGCTAACTGCTATCTAGGCCGCTGTAAGCATCCGCGTGTAAAAAAAATAAACCACACGAAGTGACAGTCGAAAGCGCAGTATTGCAGTTTCGGGATTCCCTATTACCGATCCCGTTTGCTCAGTTACATTTTGACGGTCAGTTTTTCATGGAGATCTTGACGGCCAATCCTGCTCTTAGATACACCATTCTTTGCTGCTACAGAGCACATTTTAGAATGGCCATTTCAAATGCCTACCAGTACCAGCTGACGACGACAAGGCCTGAGGCACAGAGTCCGTAAGGCTGCGTTCACAAATAACGATTAGGGGGGGGGGGGCTGGAGGAATCTCGATTGAAATCTTATTTTTTTCACATCCCCCCTAAGTACCCTAAAAAAATTTCAAATGCCCCCCCCTCTATATGGTTAAAAAGTTTTCAAGTCCCCCCCCCCAAACTATCACAGGCCCGCATACGGTATTTGTAAAGGATGTGAGCGCAGAAAAAATAAACATGTATTGCGCCGTTCTGCTCACAGGTGTTCAACACTACCTGTATTAGCACTTTGTATAGTCAAATTCCCAAGGCAAGTTCTTTAAATGCATCCGTGAATTTTTTAGATTTATTGGTCTAAAAGCCAACTTGAGTTAATCCAACTCTGGCCAGGTCAATTGCTCCTGTTGAAGAGCACACAAAATGCAATCATGAGAGAGTAGGAAAATGTGAATTCTGGCTAATTGTCGTATTGCACAGTGACCTACCAAAAATTGTTTCAAAACTACAAGACCAATATAAATTAGATGCTACTCAAAATTGACATTACCAGAAGGTTAAAATATTCCATCGAATAAAGTTTTAATCTCTGAAATTTTGGGTGTGATAATTGAAAATTTGGTTAAAAAATAAATAATTCCATTTGGTCACATATTTTTTCTTTTTAGTCTTTACTATGCAAAGTTTTACTTCTGTATCATTTTATAATAAGAGTGTGAAAATTTAGAAAAATCAAGCATGGTGACCCCATTTTTTTCTTTAATATTTGATTATTCTCATATGCCAGAATTCAAACATTTCTCTGTTTTCTTCCATGTGTTGCTCTCTGGCCTGATCTTGTGTACAAGTGAGTTTCACTGTCATGAGTGTCATTTGACCAAAACTCTTCTTCAACTACCATGTTACAGAGTCAGAGCTGTCTCTGTCACTGTTCAGGTATGCAGTGACAGTGACACTGCAGTAGCAGGGTAGCATCTGATAGTGACACTACCCTAAGGCCGTAGCTGTATTAACTTTGGTAATTTTGGCAATCTTTTTTTGTTCAGTTTTACAACTGCGTTCTTGTTCTACTCCCATCAGCATGTTGAATTGTCCAGTATTCAGCTTGCTATCACAGCCGATGTATGTGTACCATGCATTTGTATCACTGACAACTGATTGTCAGTCTGGACTCCAATTAAATTATCACCAAATACATATTTATATTTATATATACAGGCTTTGTCGGCAAACTAAATATTGTGTGTTTGAGCATGCTGTAGGGAGATAGCAAGAAACTGTAGTTGTTATATTGCATAGAAATATTGCAGAAATCATTAACAGTTGCAGCTTCTGCCCTGTTACGAGGCTCATTTGTTTTTTACGACAAATCACACGTTTAGATTTTTCGAGATAAAAGTCATGAAATGTGACAAAATGGTTCTAGATTTTGTTAAATTATTACTAACATTACAACATTTTGATGACATAAAAAAATGGTATTCACTTTTCATTGAATTACCTACAAAAACTTGGAATTGGAAAATGTAAAACTCAAAGGGACCCAAAAATTTTCAAGTCCCCCCCTACAGGTAGAGCAAAATTTTCAAGTCCCCCCTCCACTACCCCCAAAATTTTCGAATCCCCCCCCCCCTGAATTCCTCCAGCCCCCAACCGTTTTTTTGTGAACGCAGCCTAAGCGAACGGGTCTAGGCAACTGTCATTGCGATGTACTCACTTTTGGTTCCAACTGCTATTCAACTGATACAAATAATTTACACGATGCACACAGAATAACAACATTCAAACAGATCTTGTGTGTCGAGAGGTGACTCCAATCACGAGCAGTATCAATGACAGTACTCGCCCGGCGCGGTGTCACAATGTCACCGATGCTACACACCGTGCAGTGTTCAGTCCGAGTGCGATGTTTCCAGGTTCAACAAGTGATCATGTCGTGTTTGTAAAACGAACCAACGTAATGGCAAGAAAATGCCCTAAAAATCTTAAAAGTTGACGAAGATTTGCTAACGATCAAATGCACAGGAAATGCATTACTCTGTACCTGTTTCACTATCACCACAGCAATCTGACATCGTTTTAGTTTTACCATTGACCCAGTTGCGTCTATGGTTTTATTTGTTTCACAGTCGGTGTCATCCATACTAAAATCAAACTTACAAGCAAATGTCCTGCTTAGTTTCACTATTTGACAGTAGTTTGTGATACGTAAATTTGTTTATGCGCCGTGGGCTCCTCCAAATCCGTTGAGCTGAAGTTAGTGTGAGGGTCACAGGCCTTTCACGTTCCAGCTGTACTTTGATGGTTGACGTATGCGTAGTAATATTGGTCATGTGCAGGGGTTCAATCATGGCGGTTGGTTCAAATCGCGCGGACGCCCTTACCAACATTGAACCTTGCCGTTAAGAGCAAGAAGGTGGTTTTACATATACTTGAAGCCGTCCATAGTCACAATTTAGGTCTCCCATTGATTTGACCGGGGATTTCAGTCATCGAAAAAGTGAAAGAAAAGTCAAAAGATACAAATAATGTCCCTTTAACCCCACATGTAGTATATATTTGAGTAGCTCGACAACTGAAGATTACAAAAATTGTGATAATATTTTAAAACCTGTTTGCATGTGTTTGTTTTGCTCAAAAATGTGTGTTTTTGAGTTTTTTCACTTAAAAAAAGTGTAAGTACGAGAGGGTGATGGCCATTTGTGAGCCGTTTACTGCAATCGATAGCAGGGTAAGGTGTATAAAAACCGTATCTTGTATTTTTGACATTCTGCATTGTTTTTGCACAATGTAGCCTTGAAAGTGAGAAGTGGTGGATTCTGAATAACTTAACGGCTTTTGTCCACGTTTGTCACTATACCTTTTGTTTTTGGAACATTATCGGAATTCTGAGACACCTTTTGTAGAAACAGTCACTAACTACCACCTGTGCAAAGATAAGGCTAATCCGTCAAGGTGGCACTAACTTACACTCTCCAGAAGTTGCCAAAAACGGAACGGAGTAAATCGCAGAAATGTGTATGCGACCCTTGGAGTCACTCAAAGTTAGCTAAAATTCCGGTTTGCTCACATTTTCGGTGGAAATTCCCAGCCCATAATGAAGTACAGGACTTTTTACACAATTTTCTGAATTTGTGGTATGAATGAAATGATACATGACGTAAAAATTGGAAAAAAAATGAACACTGAAACGGCCAGTTCGCTGCGTAAGCTTCAGGCTTTGTTTACACAACTGTTGTAACCTCCACAAATGTAATAATCTCCACAAATGTAATATCAACCACAATTGTAATAAAATCAACCACAAATGTAATAAAATAGTCAACCATTAATGTAACAACCTGCAACCACAAATGTAATAAACAAATTAACCATAAATGTAATAAAACTCAACCATAAATGTAATAAACTTGAACTTGCATATGTGATCATTTGTTTATCAATGCCCTGAGTAAATAATAACCTTAATAAGACTAGTGTAATGTTATTGCATACTTTCCTGAAACTAGGTTTCCTTTCCGAAACACAGAATAGAATACTTTGAGAACACTATCAGAAAACGGCGAGGTACCGATCAAACCATTAGACAATGGAAGTGGAACAGCAGTTCTAGACACTGATACTTACATAATAAGGAAGCGTCAAATAACTTGTCAACCAGTGATACCACACAAAGTTTATGACAGATGACTCAGAACAATTAACAGAGAAATATGCAACCTTATAACAGAAACTTACGACACAAAACATGTTGACGAGAACATATGTCTATATTTCAATCTCGTAAAAACTATATGAACATTACCTCGAACATAGTAGAACAAAATTAGACATCCTAGCATCCCCAGGAAAGGAACAAACTTCAAGTGGAACAACATAGGAATAAAGACCATCTATCGATTATTCCAGAGAATTTATCCACTGAAAAGGAATATGAGGCGACTGATTAAGAAAGTACGACAATTTTCGAAAAAAAAACGGCTTTAAAGGATTGTATTGTTATACAGTATCCTCCACTCTGGAGCAGAGACTGCACAGACGTTCAAATTACAGCTATGTCTCGCCATGGCCAATCAGTTCTGTACACAAAACAGGGAAACGTAAAATACACTTTCAAATATACAAACACACTAAACGCAAACAATTAAGATATGAATAATGTGTGGAGTTGCTTTCCTTATCACATAGATAAATATTTATGGGCTAATTCCTCAATTGCAACGACAAAATAGATTTATTACACTTAGGCCTATGGTTGACAAGTATTACATTTATGGGTGATTTTTTTATTACATTTATGGTTACCATTTATTACAATTGTGGTTGGTGTTTTTATTACATTTATGGTTGATTTTTGTTACATTTATGGGTGATATTACATTTATGGGTGCACTTTATTACAATTACGGTTGATGTTACATTTATGGAGATTATTACATTAATGGAGGTTACAACTGTCAGTCCGAGCTAAATCTGGGGATAATCTTCTTGCTAAATACAAATTAGCGTATTAACTGTACACTGTAGTGTACTAGTTAAAATCTGATTATCAAGCGAAGAAATGGCTGGCTGCGTATATACTTCGGAAAAATTATGTGATTTCGCATGCCAAGTCCGATAACATTGTGTTTTCCTGTCTTTCGGTTGCGCAATCGTCACCGCGTTTTCATCTGCCTGCACGGAGAGAGACACGTGACAATGAATTTGCAATGTCGTACATACCGACAAAGCCGAAGTCCATTCAGACGTCGTGTTGCGTACGCTAGCTTTTACGTTCCGTACTGCATGTTGAAGTACGACTACATTTTGAAACATATGCGTTCTCTAACATAAGAGGAACATTTTTTCCAGTTTATTTTCAAGTCGAGTTTAGTCTTATACATTCACAGACATCATACGCAAGATTCAATGACAATGAACGCCAGAAATACGGCAAAATCATGGGATTTCGGGACCAAACACGACACGTCTGATCAGTAGCGTGGCTTTTTTACATTTGCATAGATCTACGATAAGCCGGCTTTTATAGGGAAGTTCCTGTTTAAATCATTTTGCCTTAAATCAAATTAGTCAATTGTGTACCTTTCAAAACTAATGTCTCTTAAAGGTAATAAGAATAATTAACAATGGAGTACAGATAGCAAGTGTACCTTTCATCTATGCTCTATCCATCGTAACTATACAAGCTTGTGAGTAAAGATGGAAATGAATGTGTGTAAGTTCACTTATACACGTAGTACAGCTAGGTACTATTTTTATAACTTGGATGGCTCAAGATAATATGCAACACCCCCATAAAACAGTAAAGTATAAATTATGCATAACAATTTGCTATGAACCAAATACTGATTAATAAAAGATGCATGAACATCACTTCAGTTTTAATTTTGATCTACAAATATTGCTATTTTCTTATTTACATCATAGAGTTGGGTAATGTAACTTGCACTTCACATTTTTACCCCTTTGATCATTTATGGCCAAATTTGAATGTTTCAGCGTAAAATAATTGCTAGTACATACCACACACGCATTCCAGAAATGTTTTTGAACAAACTTTCATCAACTAAAGAAACATACCGGTATGCAGTAAATTGTCTTTAATCAAAAAAGTTACGTTTATTTCAGAGTTTTACATTTCTCAAAGTTTAAAAAGTCTGTGTTTGGTGTGACAATGAACCACATTTAAAACTCAAACAAGTAATGGTCAATTTGATTTATCAAACACAAACATGTAATTACATGTAGTAACAATCATATGTATAAAAGATAATTTGCATGTGTTTAGAAATGTGCGCTATTTGGAACGATAATTCTGTGTACTCTAAACATGTACATATATGAGACCATCTCCCCGTTTCTCACACTTTGTAATATAAATGCAGCGTTGTGATACAATTCACCATATTTGAAATGATAATTCTGTGTACTGTAAACATGCAACCATCTCCATATTCCTGACACTTCGTACGTACCATATAAAAGCACCTTGGTGATATCATTCATTACTTGATTTGATTATTCTCTGTACTGAAAAAAATGTAAATTCATGATTATCTCCCTATTTCTGACACTCCGTATCATATAAATGGAGCTTGGTGATTCATCATATTTAAAATGATTAATCTAAGTACCAAAAAGATGTACATATATGACCATCTCCCAATTTCTGACACTTCATACATATAAATAAAGCTTGCTTATACAATTCATTATTTGATATAATGATAATTCTCTGTACTAATACAATGTAAATATGTGATCATTTTCCTATCTCTGACACTTGGTAACAGATAAATGCAGCGTTGTGATACAATGCATCATATTGAAATGATAATTCTGTGTACTGTTAACATGTAAATATGTTACCATCTTGGTGATAAAATTCATTACTAGATATAATTCTCTGTACTGAAAAAATGTAAACTTGTGATCATCTCCCTATTTCTGACACTTCGTACAATAGCTTGGTGATCTACCCATACAGTGTCTGGTACCTTGTCACACGTTCCATGATACCACTCCTTACACTTTTGACAGCACACCATGGCTGACTCCCCAGTATCAGGTTGTCTGCAGTGGCAATAGATGTTGACTCGCTTCACTTTGCTGCTACTGTTTGGTCGCCGTCTTTTCAGATAGGGAAATGGGCTGAGGATGCCACGCTTTATGCAATCTGCAAGATGCTGCCTCATCTCATCCTGGTGCCACACATACTCAGTGGGATCATCTCCATGGCAAACAGCAACAGCATTGGCAATCGCGAAAAGTTCACAATCATCAATCCCAACTTGCTTATGGACAGATGGCCACTGAAATGTGATCGCCTTCCCTGGGTGATACAGCATCCATCCGACAGCCTTCTGTGCATTGGCATCAAGTGATACTGTCATGGATCGAACACATTTACTGTTCCTGGTGTGCGGCCGAAATTTGAAATGGTTATCCAATGGTTTTGGTTAATGTTCATAATTTGGACAAATGGCTCTTTAGGTGTTCCGACGGAAAAGCAGCTGTCAACACTCCAAGATCCTGCAATCCATCAACGCCTGGAAATTGCTGATGCATCATCCACTGGCTGTGGTTGATTACCTCATCTGTTAGCCATTTTCCAGGTGTCTTAATATCTGTTATCACTGCTTGGAGTTGTCTGTTTTTGTCCGCCTTCTTTGTCATCAATTTCTCAGGGTTTCGCTGTACTTTTTTGGCACTGATGAATATTATATCGTCTTGTGGCTTGTCATGAGACTACATAGAGAAAACAATAGCAAGGGTTAATAAGGCGAACCGGTTCAGAAATCCAATATTCATAGATGCAAGACAGAAAACAAGCATTAGGGATGGATGGAGGGATGGGTAACTTTCTGAAAAGCATACGAAGGAAACAAATTATTTTCTCTTCATCTAGCTTGTATTGTTACATTAAAGAGGCACTCCCACTTGGTAACATTTTTAAAACACATTTTTTTAATGCCAACGGTCGATATTTGACATGGCGACTGCGCGCGGATCGCGAGATATCGATAAAAACATGTCATTTCCCGAGCGTATTTTTCACATCCCGAAGTTTTACGATCGTTTCTGATTTTGACCCGAAATCCCCCGAAGGTTTGTTGTTGTGCTGATTGACGATATTCTAGGGAGTCTACAATAAGTTCGAACGACGCGATTAATTTACTTCCCACTGCAAAGACTTTGTATACAGCATTATGCCTTTATCTCAGGTAAGTTTTTTAAAACTTCTCCTTAGTTTTTGTCGTTTTCATTATTTTAAATCAGTTGTATTATATTTTTAACCAATACCACATAAACATCAGTTTTTACGTGTGAAATATTAGCCGCCTCCGATGACTACATTTTGTCGTCTGCCACACTGTACGCCGCGCGTGTGGTATACGTCTATGCATACCACGCGGCGGCCGCTATGTATCAACCACACGTAACTGTGCTAGTCATCTATGCGAATTCTGGTGGAATCAGCAAAAATTGTTTTTCGTTTAAAAGCCAAGTCAGTAAGACTCAGCTTCCTCCCACGGGACATGACCGATCACCGACACATACTGTGGCGTACAGCAGCATCAGCATAGACTCGTACTCCATAGCTTAGTTGACAATGGCCCAAGTGCCGAACGTTCGATGTTCGGAAGCTGAATTTAGGTGGGCCACCGGAATTCAAACTTTTACATTTTTGAAGACATGTTTTTATCGATATCTCGCGATCCGCGCGCAGTCGCCACGCCAAATATCGACCGTTGGCATTAAAAAATGTGCTTTAAAAAGGTTACCAAGTGGTAGTGCCTCTTTAATGTGAAAATGTTTCAATTGAAGGCAATTCGAAAGTGAAAGACTTAAACTTTTGCTCTAACTTTCCTGAAGGGATCTTTCAATCATTCTCTTTCAAAAACAAGAATAAAAATAGGGGGGTCACTGTGCAAATTTTGGTACTAGAGAAACAAATAACCCAAGATTTACCGATATTAGAATTTCAAAATGGCCACCATCCCTGTGTTAACTCTATGGAGAAATATAAACTTTTTGAAATTTCGAAAAACTAAGCCAATGAAAAGTTTCCTTTCACAAGAGCTTTAAAATGAACACCCACATGTGGTATATCAGAAGAGAATTGTAAAAGTTTGAGAGTCCGAATGTCTGTCTCCGAGGTGCGTTCTACCTTAAAATGTCATTGACAAAATTAATGGTACACATGACACTGTACTATAAGCTATAGAGTCCTTGATTTGTACCAATAAACACAGAGTGCATTAATTTTTGTGACTTAATTTAAGTCTTAAAAAAGCGTAATATTGTTTTTCATGAGTACACTTTTAAATTTTCCCTCGTAAAATTGGTGCATCAAGGTTTTCCAGAAATTTTGTGTAAGACTCAGCAAAGACAACATTTATATTTCTTTCGACAGAAAAACTGTTTTCTCAACCATTTAAAGCGAGCTAACACAAACATATGAAATAATGTTTTCAAAATCTTCCACTTTACTCTTTGCACAGAAACAAATGCAGAGTTTTGACTTTCAATATCTACTGGTACAAATTAGCTAGAATTTTGGTAACATCATGCACTGTGACATAAAGACAACAGGCCTAACTAAGAGTTTTAATGGACAACAGTATAAACATGCCACTATGTGCACAGATGTTCAAGTATATTGAAATTATGCCATCTATAACAAACATAGATTTCTGAAAAGTATAAATCGATTTGAGGAACTGTGAACGATGAACGGTGTCGCGATGTCAGTTGCAATGCATACAAATTTTGTTCGTTTATTTTATCAAAAGCCTGATTACTGGTATATATATTAGCTTAGGACCCCAATAGATCTGTTTCTGGTCAGAGCGCGAGTCATTTCAGGACCTGCGCTTCATGTCTTTTTTGGTTACATACTCATCAGTACAGCTATCCTTGATATCGCTGTTTTGCAAGTCCAAAATTGCTAACAAAGAAATTGACATATTTTCCAGTCTGTGATATATGACAATTAATTGTTGAATCAATAGAGCCAAACCAGCATTGTTTAGACTAAACAGGAGGAGGAAAAAAGAAAAGAAAGAAAATAGCATCACTTTTGCTGAATGTCAAGGCAGAAACAAATCTTTTATTTTTTTGGCCTTAATTATTGGCATGTGATCATAACTTTCAAACCATTAATTTATTAAGACTCGGCAGCAAAATTGGCTCCTTAAACAGTGCAAAATCACAATTGACCTTTTACATGGCGACCCGAACCTGCATTGAAACACATAGCTAGTTAGCTCACGTGTAAACACGTGGGCTAATGTCATAGCGATGTCTGTCTATCTGACCGTGTGTGTGTGTGTGTGTGTGTGTGTGTGTGTGTATGTTAGTGTGTGTGTTTCTGTCTGTCTGTTTACACGATAACTCAAAAACGCCTGAACAGATTCAAGTCAGATTTGGTACACAGGTACCATATGCTACTTGCAAGAATTGATTAGATTTTGGTAAGTGTGGCTTGCATAGTAATGAAGATATGCAATATCGATTTTTCCGAACAATGGTTTCCGTATGGAGAAGGTAATGACAGTGTAGACATTTATCCAGAAATACTGCACAAAATTTCAGGAAACTTTACACAGATGACAATCTCAGATCATTATCATGATACTGTGAGTGTCATGTAAATTATCTTCTCATTTGCATATTTAATGAACTTTTGTTATTAGTGAGATAACTCTGAAATTCCTGCACCAAACTTGATGATACGTGCAACAAATATTGATGTGATATATATCGTATTATACTTAGAAGCATTGGGCAGTGTCAAGTTAATAAATAGCTCATTTGCATATTTTTGAAGTTTTGTAACTAGTCAATCCATATAACTCCGATATAACTTCACCAAATGTGATGAAACCTGCTGCAGATGCTGATAAGACAAATATCTAATTGTATTGTAAAGCATTTAGTAATGTGAAATTAATTATGGGTTCATTTGCATATTTAATGAACTTTGTAATTAGGTATATAAATCTGAAATTACGGCACCCAAGTCAGTGAAATTGGGTACATATATTGTTTTGATAAATATCTAATTGTACTGAGAAGCATTTGGCAGTGTCAAGTTAACAAATAGCTCATTTGCATATTTTCTGAAGTTATTGAATTAGTGATATAACTCCAAAATCACTGCACCAAATGTGATGAAATCTGCTGCAGATACTGATCCGACAGATATCTAATGGTGGTGTAGAGCATTTAGTTGTGTGGAGTAAATTAAGGGTTCATTTGCATATTTAATGAACTTTGTAATTAGTGATATTACTCTAAAATTAAAGTATTAGATTTGACGAAACTTGCTACAGATGTTCATCTGATAGATATCTAATTGTACTGAGAAGCATTGAGCAGCATAAAGTTAATACATAGCTCATTTGCATCTTTTATGAAGTTTTACAATTAGTTATATAACTCCAAAATAACTGCATCAGATGTGATGAAAACTGCTGCATATACTGATCCGACAGATATCTTACTGTGTTATTAAGCATTTAGCAGTGTAAAGTTAATTATCATGATACTGTGAGTGTCATGTCAATTATCTTCTCATTTGCATATTTAATGAACTTTTGTTATTAGTGAGATAACTCTAAAAGTCCTGCACCAAACTTGATGATACTTGCAACAAATATTGATCTGATATGTATCTAATTATACTTAGAAGCATTTGGCAGTGTCAAGTTAATAAATAGCTCATTTGCATATTTTATGAAGTTTTGTAATTAGTCATATAACTCTGATATAACTTCACCAAAAGTGATGAAATCTGCTGCAGATACTGATCCGACTGATATCCAACTGTAGTGTAAAGCATTAGTAGTGATAAATTAACTAAGGGTTCATTTGCATATTTAATGAACTTTATAATTAGTGATATTACTCAAAAATGACAGCATTAAATCTGATGAAACTTTCCACAGATGTTGATCTGATAAATATCCAATTGTACTGAGAAGCATTGAGCAGTGTCAAGTTAATAATCAGCTCATTTGTATATTTAATGAAGTTTTATAATTAGTCATATAACTCCGAAATAACTGCATCAAATGTGATGAAAACTGCTACACATACTGATACGACAGATATCTAACTGTGTTGTAAAGCATTTAGTAGCGTAAATAATTAAGGGTTCATTTGCATATTTAATAAACTTTGTAATTAGGTATATAACTCTGAATTTTCGGCACTAAAATTTTGTGAAACTTGCTACAGATAGTGATTTGATAAATATTTAATTGTGCTATGAATCATTGAACAGTGTCAAGTTAATTTAGGGTTTACTTGCATATTTAATGAACTTTGTAATTAGTGACATTACTCTAAAATTACAGCATTAAATTAAATAAAACGTGCTACAAATGTTGATCTGATGGATATCTAATTGTCCCATAAAGCATTGAGCAGTGTCAAGTTAATGAACAGCTCATTTGCATATTAAATAAAGTTTTGTAATTAGTGATTAAACTCTGAGAGTACGGTGCGAAGTTGAAAAAAACCTTCTACATATAGTGATAACATATATCTCATTGTTCTGTGAAGTGCACTACTATTAATGAACCTGTTGTAAAACACGTGAGCATATTCAGTTCATATCTGGTTTTATATTATCAGCACTACTGTTTGGTCCATGGTTGCCAACCAAACATGTCGCAAAATTGTAGTTATCGAAGCTTGGAGCAATATTTGCGTAAACAAACATTTTCGAAGCTTTGGATTAACCTTTCACAAAGGTTAGTACGTCAAAGGTTCAGCTAAGCTTGGGTGTCGAAATCTTCTTTAAAGGTCGGAACACAAACTCCTCAAGGCTTCATTATACATTTGAACTAGCTTTGGCAAATATACTGCACAATCGCGTTTGGTATAGTAAACATTCTACCGATCGCGCGGTCTACCCACAGGGACGCACGTATCCTTTAGTAAACACCTATTACCTGGTCATGATGGCTATAGCGACCGTTTATTACCCGAGGAGCCGTGTGCTACCAGAAACACATCGCTATACCCTCAGTCTACGGCCTCGAGGAAAGCGTTGTGGCCTCTCGGGGTAATAAACGGGCACTATAGCCCGAACTAGGACCAGGTTATAGGTTTTTTATTGCACAGCACAGGCTCATGTTGTATTATGTTATATTTTAATGTGTTTGGTATTTTGCAAAGCAACAATCCATTGTGACAAGTTTACTTTGCGATATTTCCACAGAGGTTACAATATAGTGCCAATTTCTTTCAAAAATATTCTAAGCATACCTAGCAACATCCTTGTTTGAACTTGAATCTTTTTCGTCTCAAGTTCCTACATAGCTGTAGGTCAATAGCTGTTGTGCTTCCGGACGAGATTTCTGCCTTTTACTGGCTGGTCAGCTCACGTGTGTAAACACGTTGGCTAATGTCATAGCGATGTCTGTCTGTCTGTCCGTGTGTATGTTAGTGTGTGTGTGTGTGTGTGTGTGTGTGTCTGTCTGTTTACACGATAATTCAAAACGCCTCAACGGATTCAAGTCAGATTTGGTACACGGGTACCATATGCTACTTGCAAGAAGTGATTAGATTTTGGTTAGTGTGGCTTGCATATTAATGAAGTTATGCGATATCGTTTTTTCTGTACAACGGTTTCCAATGGAAATGGTAATGACAGTATAGATATGTAGACATATATCAAGAAATACTGCCCAAAACTTCATGAAATTTTCACAGATGACAATCTCAGAACATTATCATGACACTGTAGTGGCATGTCAATTATTTTCTCATTTGCATTTAATGAACTTTAGTTATTAGTGAGATAACTCTGAAATTCCTGCACAAATCTTGATGATACTTGCAACAAATATTGATCTGATATATATCTAATTATACTCAGAGGCATTGGTCAGTGTGAAGTTAATAAATAGCTCATTTGCATATTTTATGAAGTTTTGTAATTAGTCATATAACTCTGATACAACTTCGCCAAAGGTGATGAAATCCGCTCCAGATACTTGTCCGACAGATATTTAACTATGCTATAAAGCATTCAGTGGTGTAAAGTTAAATAAGGGTTCATTTGCATATTTAATGAACTTTGTAATTAGGTATATAACTCTAAAATTACTGCATCACGGCATCTAGTCAGTGAAATAGGGTAAAGATGTTGTTCTAAAATATCTAATTGTACTGAGAAGCATTTGGCAGTGTCAAGTTAACAAATAGCTCATTTGCATATTTTATGAAGTTTTGTAATTAGTCATATAACTCCAAAATAACTGCTCTGAATGTGATGAAATCTGCTGCAGATACTGATCCGACAGATATCTAATTGTGGATAATCACATGTCACACAACTAAAGCATTTAGTTGTGTGGAGTTAATTAAGGGTTCATTTGCATATTTAATGAACTTTGTAATTAGTGATATTACTCCAAAATTACAGCATTACATTTGATGAAACTTGCTACAGATGTTGATCTGTAAAATATCCAATTGTACTGAGAAGCATTGAGCAGTGTCAAGTTAAAATTAGCTCATTTGTATATTTAATGAAGTTTTATAATTAGTCATTTAAATCCAAAATAACTGCATCAAATGTCATGAAAACTGCTGCATAAACTGATCCGACAGATATCTAACTGAGTTGTAAAGCATCTAGTAGTGTGAAGTTAATTAAGGGTTCATTTGAATATTTAATAAACTTTGTAATTAGGTATATAACTCTGAAATTACGGCACCAAATTTGGTGAAACGAGCTACAGATATTGATTTGATAACTATTTAATTGTGCTATGAAACATTGAACAGTGTCAAGTTAATTTAGGGCTCATTTGCATATTTAATGAACTTTGTAATTAGTGATATTACTCTAAAATTACAGCATTAAATTAAATGAAACGTGCTACAAATGTTGATCTGATGGATATCTAATTGTCCCATGAAGCATTGAGCAGTGTCAAGTAATTAATAGCTCATTTGCATATTAAATAAAGTTTTGTAATTAGTGATTAAACTCTGAGAGTACTGTGCGAAGTTGATGAAACCTGCTACATATAGTGATATAACAGATATCTGATTGTTCTGTGAAGCGTACTACTATTAATGAACCTGTTGTAAAACACGTGAGCATATTCAGTTCACATCTGGTTTAGACATTTACTTTATCAACCCGCCACCACAGCCGCTATGGAAATCTTTGCAGACTAAATTTTTTTATCTCATGATCTCGTAATAGTCAAGTTCGTTTGGCGTAATCTAATTTTTTTCTCGACTCTGAGATCTCGAGATACTCAAGTTCGTTTGGCGTAATCTAAATTTTTTTATCTCAAGATACTCAAGTTCGTTTGGCGTAATCTAAATTTTTTTATCTCGAGATCCCGAGGTAGGTTTTATTTTTGTAGAGCGAGTATAATGGGTTACCTGCAACTTCTTTTATGCAAAAGAAAAAAATAACTGTGGGTTTCTAGAGCGCAGCAGAAGCCTAAGATATCCTTGGATTAAGATGCGGTTTTAAACGGACCTGCCGAACTCCACAGTGTAGATTATAATACAAAATACCGTACTGTTCTAGTAGTTAGGTAAAGTTCCTAACTGGGACACTTACCTGAAAAAGCTACAGGGAGGGGAGGGAAAATCTCCCCCTCCCCAGAACATTTCACGTCGCTACACATTCGTGTCAGTGCAGTAACCTCATTCAGATAGGCTTTGCCACTGGTAACAGATGGTTATCTAAAAATAATCCAGTGGGGTATGTATAGACATGTACGTGAAAGCTGCAGGTAGGTTCCCCTACATGAAGTGAGGTGACCTGACCTCACGTACGTGGACAGCCGGCACTGACGTCACGTGCCATTCACAGATTACTCATTGTACCGGAAACGGACGTCAGTGTTTTTCCTGATGACTGGTATTTCAACATCTGTACGGAAAGCTGTGAAACAGTCTCAATAATAGCTACTCTTCAACACAGACTGACACTTACAAGCTCTACAGATGGATTGGAGTCCTGAATGAGCGGTGAAATTTTATCGTGATATAGTTGTTGGAAATGATTTTCAACACTGGAAGAACCGGAGGTCACCTAAACTAGAAGTTCAACAAACTCCAAAGCGCAAGAAAGTGATTTCTCCCGATGAGTGGTGATCCACGAGATACTGGAACCACCAAGTATCCATTCCAAGAGTTCAAGAATTTCTACCATGGTTTTAGATCAACAGAAGTTACCGGAAAAAATGTTTCGTCCTTTTCAGCGTAAAGGAGAATTTTATTGGGTTGAAGAGACAGCTTTGAATGGTTTAACAAGAATGGTAAAAATTTGTTGTTATATTTTGATGACCAGTGCACATGCGCAGCGACCTTTAACTTACCTGTGATGTAATTTCAGAGGTCTGAGTCTCTACAGTTTTCATGAAAAATTTTCTACGAAGTTTTTTCTGAACCTAACTTTCATATCCATTTAATCCATAATGTCGTAGGTATCTTTCTAGCGGCGGACTAAATCCTTCTTGTTTAATTTTGAATTTCTAGTGCCTGCTTGAAAATGTCCTGAATAAGTTCTGAGGCGTTTTCCGTTGTTGCACCTTTTTCTTGTATTTGTGTAAGCAGCTGTTTATATTGAACGTAATAATGTTTATACTTCTCTCGCCTCTTTGATACTCCTGTTTTTCCTTGTATTACATCAATAATAACACCTGGTATAGGAGTTAAAGCTAAAAGAACTGGAACTGTTGGAATTGCTGCTATTACAGCTGAACTTACAAGAATTCCCTTAGTCACATTAAAGGGGAAGTTCACCAAGGATGATTTTACATATGTGCTAGCTTTGTGGTCACTTACCCCGGAAAAGCTATTTTCGCCATTTATAACTCGCAAGATTTTTACAAAAACCGATAGAAATAGTACAGGAAGTTGCCCATGTAATTTGAATCATGGGAAAAAAGCGCCAAGCTTGGAGCTTGCATAATGTGATATGGAAGGGACCATTATCCCATGGGTATGGCATTGTCCACTCATCCATGCTTAAACAAGTCTGTGCGTATTTACATAACTTTTGTTTATACTGAGTATCCTTGCATACAAGATGATTCACTTTTAATAAACTGTCCACTGTCAGATTTTGTGTTGCTGTTTACCACTGTGTTACTGTGAGTGGACAATGTGGGGGCCATATCCGTCCGGAGATGGTCCCTTCCATATCACATTATGCAAGCTCCAAGCTTGGAGCTTTTTTTCCCATGATTCAAATTACATGGGCAATTTCCTGTACTATTTTAATGGTTTTTGTAAAAAATCTTGCGAGTTATAAATGGTGCAAATAGTTTTTTCCTGGATAAATGACTACAGAGCTACCACATATGTAAAAATCATCCTTGGTGAACTTCCCCTTTAAGAGCCATATCAATTCGACCCATTAATTTATAACTGCGGCGATATGCAGCGCTGGTTCTTTCTATGTAATCAGCCAATTGTTCAACGCTTTCAACAACTGAGACGTGCATTTTTTTTTACTGTATATGTAAGGGATGATAAAAAATAATTGTAGCAATATAGAAAGGCAATATGGCAGAAGGAGGAGAAGATATACCACTCCAGGATTTCGATGATGCAAATTTAAATAACGATGATGCTACTGCTGAAACAACTTTTTCCTATGATGATACAAACCCCGACCCTTTAGTGTATAGCCCAATGGTGGATAGTTTGATTGAACAGAGAGTAGCACTTACAAAACTAATGGCTGAAGGACTCTTAGACAAATATAATATTACTAATCCTGTTGCACGAACCGAATTGTTTTTAAATGCTAAGATTATTGGTGGTGAACTGTATTATAAAGACATCAGAGTTACAACAGATAAAGGAAGTAGATTTTTAGAGAAATCCACATTAAAAAAGAGGAAAGGAGGACCTGAATTTATAAATAAAGTATACACATGGAGTGGAGTCGAATATCACTCTAGCGCAGAGCCCGAATTTGTGAGTTCAACATTGTATTCTGAAGATGTGAAAAACGATAAAATACCGGCTGAGAAGATGACACCAGAAGACATGGGTATATACAAAGATGAACTGACATTCTTACGGCAAGATGCTTCTGGTAATGCACACAAAATACAAGCTTTTGAAAATAAAATCGATGAATGGAACAATCTAAACCCTGAGTATAGAGCTATTAATGATGAATTAAGGATTGCGAATATGCGTCTTGACGATCTTAACAATGAAAAAAAGAAAATAACGCTAGAGAAAAAAGAAGTTGAAAAACAGTTAAAGGATCCTGAAACGAGCACCCAAGGAAAAGAAAAAGCCGAGAAACTACTAGCTGAACTCATAACAAGAGAAGCTAAAATTGTTGATCGAATTGAATACGAACATGATAAGATCAGTGAGGCACGTGAAAGTCTGGCTACGACTAGGTCTCTTCGTGATGTAATTTCCGATCCAGAATTGTCACTCAGGCTGAAGCTGACAGAGTTATTTAAACGGAATGGTATTACAATAGCTGCATTACTTACTGCCCTTGGAATGACAATATCAACAATTGCCCTAGCTGTGACTAAAGGAGGAGGAGGAGCAGGAGCAGGAACTGGCGCAAACACAGGGGGTTCAGGCCCGCCCAAAGTATACACAAAAGCGAAAGAAATTGTAAAGCAATTTGGCGAATGGTTAAAAACCTTGGCCGCAAAAAGTGCTGCTGCAATACCAGGTTTAATCGGCTCCCTTGTCAGTTTTCTTTTAAAAACAGCAGGATCGGTTGTCGGATTTGTTGGAGAACAGCTATGGATATTTTTAACTGGTTTAACATTAGTCATAATAAATAAAATTATGTATTAATATATGACCCCTACGGAATCGACATGTTTGGTGAAAAGAATATTGCAAAGTTTCTTTCTAAAAATAAAGACCTGTTTGGTTTCTCTGTTGAATTGGAATGGTGCAAACTCCGACGAGTAAATCGACATATACTTCGAGCAAATCCAGGTGTCCGACTCAAAGATGATAATCTATATCATAACATATTAGCTTTCGTGAAGGAATGTCAAAAGACTAACTGAGGATGACCAGGAGGCTCATCACTCCAAGAATATTGGGTCCTTTGACTTATTTGCGACACGGGTAATCGATTTATCTTTCAATCAGACGGAAATATTTATGTAAAGATGTGATTTATTTTTTCTTTTTAACTGTAATTTTTTTCTACACTACTATATACATTATACGAAAATGGAGTACGATAGATCGTTATTACCGAATTTCAGCGACCGAAAACCGCGGGGAACGAAGGCAGAAAGAACTCATCATACGGTTACTCATAATCCAAGTGAGGCAGATCCAGGTCAGACACTTATCATATGATGTCCAAAGTTAGAAAGCGGAGTAGTACTAGTTCCAGATACTTTCGACCTGGTTTTTGATCTCGAAGTAATGGGTCACGAAGATAACCGAGTAGTACAAAATGTTGCAAAAAATTTGGTGGAGCGTATGGTCCTCACATTTGAGGGTCAGGCACTTTTCAATTTGAATAAATATAATCTTATTGAATGTTATCGCGATCTCTTCAAACATAAAAAGGAGAGAACGAACATGACGCTTTACGGAATTCAGAACGAAAATCTAAGAAAATTGAGAAGTCACGCGACCAATGCAGATCACGCCGTCGTAGACGATAATTTACTTTTCACCACATATAAAACAACATATGCTATTCGTTTGACTCATCCTCTCATAACAGGTCATGGGGTTGCATATCCATCAGCATTAGGTAGTCATATTGAATGGGAAATTACGCTTGCACCCGCCTCCCAATTACTTGTCAGTAATAATAATGTTACACCCAATCATAAATTAAAAAAACATTCAAATGGAATATGAGACATTAAGTGATCAAACTCTCGCGAGAGAAACTGCTGGTTATTACAACAGTGGGAAAAGTTTTCTCTACGAGCATTTACATTATTTTAGAACAATCTCATTCAAAGAATCAACCAATGTTATCAATGAAAATATAAATGTACCACGACATAGCATGAGAGGTATCGCGATACTCTTCACTAAAAATCAGAATCAGTCAGAACTTAATAGCGAAAGTTTCTTTAATCCATCCATTGAATCTGTGTCTGTATCAATCGAAGGCATTGCGAACAAAGTGTACGCTCAGAAGATGTTACCAAGACAATTTTGGAAAGAAACACAACGGTATTTTGCTGAAGATAAAGATTGGTATGAAATTGATATAGATGAAGTTGATTATTTGAAGAATAAATTCTGTCTGTTTATTGATTTACGTAGCTTTAAAGATATTGAATTTCATGGAAATGGATTAAGAGTAATGAACACAAAAGATGGAATACAGCTTGAAATCTTGAAGAAAGATACTTCAGTGAAAAGTGTCGACTCTCGCGATGATAATAGAATCGAAGGCCGGGATGATAATATATTTGCCCACGTTTATGTTATTAGTGATGCCCAAGTCTCTGTTGAAAATAGTAGATTAAAGTCTTTACTATTTTAATGGACTCCACCCTATCGGCCTAGTTTCTACCAACCATTCACCTGTGACTTCATTGTATAACTGAACACGTTTGATATCATTTGGCGCCATCATGATTTTACTGCGCTTTTCACTACGGATTTCTCCAGGTTTTTTCCTACAAACTGTACAAATTGTGCCCGCTCGGGCTCCTTCCCAGTTTCAAACAGATCCTTATAGTCTTCAAAGTTCAAATGTTTTCTAACACAAACATCTTTTATCCCTTTATTTTTTTTCGTCTCCGAAGTTGGAGTCCGAAAAGCGTATACTTTGGAACGAATACCAACAAAATCAAGAATAGGTACACCATTCAACTCATCTTTAAATTTACCTATCACCTTTTTATTAATCTTCGGAACTCCCATCTCATCTTTCATCCCACTAGTATCATATATCGACTCCTTACCATTCTTTTCCACATCTTCCTTAACTATATCATTGAAAGTTACGTCCGGGGAAGGAAGAGGTACACTGTAAACAAGACTGTCAGTATCCATGTAGGCTAATCGTATTCCAGGGAACTGCTTTCGAAGTAATTGTAGTGCGTCTCATACATAAGCAGCTTAGAAAGTTCAAGCACTGTCGCGCCAATGAAAACTGGTTTTACATATCTATGCTCATCCGTTTTCAGTTCCAGTAGGGCACTGTCGCAGGAATCGCCATCCTCTTCGGAAGTTATGAGAGTTATATGTTTCATCTTTGGATTATACTTCTGAATCTTTTTACGGCCACTATCGGAACCGTTCCGGCCAGAAACAAATTCACAGTCTCTGTACGTCCTAACATCTTCTAATGTCTTGCCAAACATTTAGTTATTCATCAGTTTATAGAAATTGTTTTCAAAATCTGTCTTTCCCTTTGCCCTCATTTTTGTGTTAAAGTCAATGTAGTCGGCGAGACACGGAGCCTCTTCGAATGCGAGCGCCCGATACACCTTTTTCAGTCGCATTCCCATCCGAAGATAGAATTCAAGCAACTTGTAGTGTAAGACGTATTTCTCTCTGTCCATAAGACTTGTAATCAGTCGACTGCCCTGCCTCGGAAATTCGTAGTGATGCGGCGCGAGTGGTAGATCGTCGTGTTCTTCATGTAATTCGGTCGGATATTCTAAGTCTACTTCTAGAAAACTTGGCGGAAATCTAGCGCCGGGTCCCCAATCCAAGCCTGCTCCGTCTTCCCATTCTAACAATTCTTCCATCGTCATCCAATGAAGTCCGCCCACCGGCATCGGTTGACTCATTGCCCAGCCGTAAAGATTATTAGCATCGAGATATTTTATTTCGGACAGCGGCTTCTCCGGATCATAATTCCCGCCAGGCTCGTCTGTTGCATAAGCTGGATGATTTGTCTGTAAATAATGAATATTACACTGGCTGATACCACCTCTAATTCCCCTCTGAATGAAATTCATCTGCTCAGCATCTTGAATGAGTTTAAATTTATTACCTGTGTAAAGTAACATAGCATCCCATGTCAAGCCGGGCGCTGACATATAGTGGGCTGGATCTAACTTATATGCTTTTAAACATGTGTCACGGAAATTTTCGAACACGTTGGCAAGAAGGAGAACGTCCGTCTCACAATAGAATTTCATATAATCACGAATCGTCTTACATTCAACTTCGTCCCACACCTTCAATGCATGTTCGTAATCAGACTCAGAAATCCCCTCTTCCGTTAATTCGCTATAAAATTTGTGTCGTGGTGGGAGCTCCTCCTCTTCTAGTCTGTCAACCGAGTCTAAATATTCGTAGGGGAAGAAACCTTTCGCCCGCTGAATGTCCGGGTACGAAAGTGGTACTGCCGTCCATCCATTCTCTGGTACAGTCTTTGCCAACTTCGCGAGCGACCCAGACATCAACTGAGCACTGTCCATAAACTTTATAGAAAAGAAACGTTTCTTTGTCTCCCTCCCGTGATCGACAACAATTGAGGCGTGAAAAATAAATGTTTTCGTGAGACACATAATTCCACCATTGCCCGTCTTAGCTATGATATTTGGCTCTGGTTCGTTACCCCATCAGGTGTCAACATCCCTGATTTCATGTATTTTTTGTAAAATAAAAGAACCATCGTATCCCTTGAGGTTGTGAAAGTAGATAGGAATGGTTCTCGATGGGCGGCACTTTTCACAATAAAAAGTCGTAGGATCCTTCACTATTCGGTATCCGGCTTGATCTTTACATGCAATACAGACTGGATCGTTGTAATTAGAAGTATCTTTCATCGGTTTTATTTTCCAATAATACGATTTCGAATAATTCTCAGCCCTTTTCTTCATATCCTTTAGAAATTCTGTAACACAATCTGTACCTGTGAATGTTCTTTTACTAAAAACTTTCGGCTTACCTTCGGAACGGCCTGGCCAGCGTTCAATCATAACATACGAAATACAAATTGGAATGTGTCGGCCGGTGCCCCGCTCAATAATTGCCTCAGTATCTGCATACACGACGTAGGGGCAGGAACCTTTTTCCGATGACCTTCAAATTGACACACTTCCTTAGGAAAAACTGGCTGAGCAGTGTCTGTTCCACAGTATACCTGATGTATTTCTAATTCTTCTGTTGACTTAGAACCTTGCTTACAAACCATACAAATACACTTCTGTCTGCGCTCATTCTTTCGATTATTACGAGAATTAAGAAGGCGATTTAACGCAGTAATTGGTACGAAGTGGCTGCCGTCTTCGCCAACTATCAGTAAGATATTTGCTATTTGATCCGCTCCGCCTTCGGAACGGGCGATACAACTACTATATAACACAGTTATGTCGGACGGGTCGGGATCATTTTCGTAGATCTGAAATACTTGGAGTTTGATGCCTGGATTTTGCTGCTCGAAGCGCTTGAATACAGTCTCATCGGCGGGCGTAGGAAATGGTATTCCATCAAAACAGTAGTCAGCCATAAATTTGTCATACGTCTTCCAGTTTCTCCTTACCTGACCACATTTCTTTTCACGAAAGTGGGGGTCGCCAAACTTTAAACTTGAAACGACGGCATACTGAAAACAATTCTCGCTGCCCAACGGTAGAATAAGATCGCTCACACAATGCTTATTTTTTAACCATCCGGGAATCCGTTCCGTTCCCGTAGGAGCGCCGGCCCCGAGTAAAATTTCTACTAGAATTACTTCAAAATTAAGTATCTCCTCGAGAACGAGACCAGAACCCTCAACATTGCTAATTGTATCAAGCATATGGTCGTAGCGATCTATTAATTGTTGTTTCACATCCGATTCCGCCCCTCTTACATCTTTTGTGTATGTATCTTTTAATTTAACAGGCAATGTACGATTTTGTGTATTACCGTTTTTCGGATCCAATAATTTGACTTCCATTTCTGCATAAACAGAGTACATCTTTCTTTCTTTGGTCATACTTTCGATATCCACCAGCGTTTCAATATCCACGACTCGCTTGACTTCAGGAAATTCTTTTCGTAAAACTGCTCCCTTGAATGCTGTACGTAATCGACGGGCCATAATAATCTTTATAATATATACTATCCTAAAATTTTTAAAAAGAAAAAATAATTATTCTATGATAGGTCATCAAAATCCACTATAATATTTTTGGCAGCATTTATTTGTTTATATATCTCGCCTAATCTTTCTAAGTCAACTAGTTCTTCCGCATCTTGAATTTCTGGTTTATTAGGCGCGGCACAAAATAACCTCTCAACAGTGAAAGAAAGGGTAGTACTTTTATGTAAGCGTGTTTTAAATGCTAAGAATTCTATCTTACTACCTTTTCGGATATTACGAGGTACAATAGCAGGATTTTTCTCTAGCTGGTAATGGGCTCACTGCTTTAAAAGCACAGTCAATTTCTTGGACCATATCAATACATGTAGTGAAATCAGAAGTGTTTCCTCCTCTTTTAAACCGAAATTTAAAATACTTTATCTGGACCCCGCTCCCTCGCTTCTGATAAACTTTAGATGGATTGTAAAATCCAATAGGATTCTTGGAGTGAGCGGCCAGGCTTGCAGCATAACTTTTAGCAGTGCTTGCATCGAAACTTTCACCTAAGGTACGGAATACTATTAAATCGGTAAACTTTTGAAGACTTTGTTGCCAACGGACACACATTTCATCGCATGTAGCAGGATCGTTGGATCCATATTTAGGTCCGATGTTGAAAACTACTTCTAGCTCACTGTCTACGTATATGAAAGGATCTACATATTCGCCAAATATGAGTTTGCCGTCACTGATTTGAATATTGTTTTCTACACTTTCAAGTATTTTTATTGCATCTGAAATAGAAAGGATTGCCATTGTCTTATCGTATATATCTTTACGAAAAATAATTTTAAAAATTTTTTTTCTATGATATAGTATCCCAAAATGTCATACATATTCATAAATGGCCCAACTGGAAGTGGTAAGAGTTACGATGCAGTAAATTTGGCTGCGTCTCACGTACCAGAATTTGACACTAGTTTTTCTAGCAACATTGCCGACTTTTATAATGGAAAAGTTTCGATTGCCGATTTTCAGAATCAGTTTATAGAACATACTCTTAGTTTACAATGTCGGGCTGGTACAGACTCCGCTGGGAAAGCCAACTACATTATTTGTGACTCTTCCATAATTCAACATCTAACTTTTTCTAGAATCCGTTCCCACGTTTCCGTGGCAGCGGAAGAAAAAAAGATTGTTTCTAGAGCATTTGACCATTTACACAGTTTCATTATCATATTCAAAGATATGCCTTTTGATTATTGCAGGCGGAATATTCTGACTCGAGCCAGACAATATGAAATAGCCGCCTTAGAAGAACTAGAAGAGATTCATAAACAGTTCAAACAGACTTTCTTAGAAATTTGTAATGACTACAGACTTCCATGTTTGGTAATTCATCAATCTCTTACGCCTGCCCTTCTCAAGAATATACTTAATCCAACAATTGATACCGAGACAGTCGGGTCAGTAGAATCTCCACGAGCTTTTGACTTTGGAATTGCATGGGGCGGCGGCAGCCAGGGATTTTTAATAGACGGTTTCGGCAAGGAGGAACTTGAAAAAGCGTACTACCCACCTAATCAAGAACAACTAGAACAACCTCGAGTCTCACTCAAGAACCTACACAAACTTCTTAATGCTTGTGAAACAGTGTGTGCTTACGTTGCTCCGTTTGACTTACGGGCACTTGATATGATGAAGCAGCAAGACTTTGAAGTTACTTGTCTATGGCTCATGTCAGTTGTGTACATTATACTTCAGCCAGAACTTATAGATAAAGCTGAAAAAGGGGGACTCGAAAGAACGGACCATGGCAATATGAGAAGTCGCTTTGAAGATCTTGCAAACTTAATATGTGCCTCCGGAGGATCCTCCCCTGTACCACCTCATCCACATACAGCCAAAAAAGATGCAATAAGTGAACATTACTTACGACAATACATGATAAATACTTGGCCAGGTGGTTGGAAGCGGGGTGGTAAACTGACACTTTCGGCTTTCAAGAAATTAAGGCTTGCTCCATGGTACTTATTGAATAACTTTCGTAAATACTTACGTTAGTACTTACGTTAGTACTTGACAAGTACCAGCACAGGAACTTGGTCGAGTACTTATGAAGTTCTTACGAAGTTCTAATAACATTTTCCTCTGGCTCCCAACTATTGAAACTTTCTGGATAACCTTTCCATTTTATCAGATAATATTTCTTTCCTCTAATTTTTTTTGTCTTCAAAATTCGTTCTACTCTGTACAGCTCGTCGGCGCCAGCAGCGCTCTGAAGTTCATCGGAATAGAAAGTGCCGAGTATTTCCTCTCCATTCAGATCTTTTATTTTGTAAACTGGCGGCGTTCCCAATCCAGCTGCGTACACCACTTTTGAAACTATGAAAATCTCCTCTGTCCAATTTGGTAAATATCCTTTCTTGAAAATGGTCTTGTATTTTGTAATTCGGACCCGTTCTCCCGGCTTGAATTCAGGGTTAGCTCCCATGGCTGCCAACTCAGGGTAAAGTGTATAAAATGCCTGCCAATCGTTCTCCTCTGTTACATCGACGGGTTTCATTTTGATACTTCCGTGTACGGTGTTATTGTAATTCTCGAGAAGTTGTGGTAGAATGGGGAGCCATTCTCGTGTCTGTTTATATGTAAAGTATTTCCACATCATCGTCTTAAGAGTCCGATTAAAACGTTCAACGACGCTAGCTTTTTTGTCACTGTAGGTGTGAAACCAGTGAATTCCTACCTCCTCCAACCATTTCTGCATTTTTCGGTTAGTAAATTCCCGTCCCTCATCTGTCTGAAGTTTGTTGGGCTGCCTCCCGGATTTCTTAATTATGTCTCTTAGCGCCTGCAACGTGTGTTCAGCCGTTTTTGACTGTATAGGCCTGGCCCATGCATATTTACTGAGTACATCGATTACTGTTAGCATGTATCGAATGTTATTATTATTCTCTTTTGCGAACGGTAAAGAAAACTCCACGAGATCTGCTTGCCAAAACTCGTCTATCGATGTTACGAAAACGCGCCAGCCGCCACGAGTACGATGTACCGGTTTCTGTAGATTATAAGTTAGCTGAGTTTTTAACCACTCCTGCACCTCTTTCTTAGTAACGTGGAGTCCGCTGGCGCGCGCTGCGTCATATAATTTTTGTACACCTCCAAAACCAGTTTTCGGGTTGTAATATAATTCTCTAAGAGTACCTTCGGTGTTCCTATCGGTAGAGCCTTCCATGATTAGCTATATTAAACGAAAAATTGAATGTCGTACGGATGCCGTAAATGAAATACTAGTTTACTGAATGGTGTATTTTTTAATTGCTTGATTAGGTCCACGGCTTTCCGTTCTGACAACTCCATTCCATATTCTTTTATAATAGTCTTGTTGTCTGTCTTGCTCGGTGTGTAAAAAAGTACTAACATCTGTATGTTTTCCCTAAATGGTTTACTAATACTAGTATATTGTTGGGTCAGAACCAAGACAGATAATCCGTCGTGTCTTGCGCTGAAACCAAGTTTGACTAAAAAGTCACTTCGCTTCTTCATATCTTTGGATGATGCGCAGTCATCGAGTATTATTAGAGTGTTAGTGCCGGCCCATTCATTATGTACGAAGGCTAGTGTATCATCCACAGCATCGAGTCCGACCGGAAACACAAACACGTGGTCATCGGTGAAAATGAATCTTTTATTATACGTTTTATTGTTCATGAATGTTGGACAAATGAAAACTATATATTCAAATTTCCTTAAGTACAGACCGGTGAGGAGATCCATCACATATTCTGTTTTGCCAGAATTTGTCGGTCCAGTTATAATCATGTTGAATGGCGGGGTCGCGTACATCTGATCTATATACT
Organism: Ptychodera flava; assembly: GCF_041260155.1. Lineage (NCBI taxonomy): Eukaryota > Metazoa > Hemichordata > Enteropneusta > Ptychoderidae > Ptychodera > Ptychodera flava. The sequence goes on from NC_091931.1 coordinate 22,280,605, forward strand.
GTACATAAATGTAATGAATATGGCTAAAGATAACAAACCAATTTTGCCGTATTCATGAATAGGGTCTGTGCCGGCGGTGAGTGACACGGATGCTGCCTTCCGTTCCGATAGGGGAATCAGACTCGTGTCATTGTGAGGTGGCCCTCCGGGCTTACGCGTTAGCTCGTCCTGCCACTTCACGGGATCCTCTTCCCCTTCCATCTCATGTATAGCACTTTCTCGAACTTCCGTGTTTATATCACCGTTCACCCCGAAGACCATAGATTCTGTAGCGTATTGCAATTCATTATTATAACCTGCGATTGCCGGACCCGAAAGAATAACCATCTCAGACGGCAAGAGAAGTAAATTGGGTGAGACTGCCATATCAAGTTGCCCTTACGGAAAATTGAGATCTACATCTAGTCCACATTAGATCTACAGTAGACTTTATTTTAATTGGGCAGTAGATGAACTGCTTCATCTACTTTTGTGCATACTAATGAGGTCATAGTTCAGAGAGTAGATGAAATGTAGACAAAATGTGGATGAAAAATTAGACGAAATTTAGATCTCAGGTAGATGACATGTAGACAAGATGTAGATCTATTGCTTCGTCTACTTTTGTGCATATTAATCATCAGGTCATAGTTTAGAGAGTAGATAAAATGTAGATGAAAGGCAGACAAGATGTAGATGGAATAAGTTACGTATAAGATGTAGCTTAGACAAGGAACAAGAAATTAGTGAGGCATGGAGATCTTGCAAAAGTGTTGGGAATGAAAATGTATGTTAACATGTCAATCAATTTTTAGACTTTAAAAATTGACCGATGGCCATGGTGTAGCACAAGCTAGGACTGCAGTTCATGATGAGTATCACAATATTGCATATCACAATGTCACATCCTCTTGATGTAATTTGGTGGCAACTTCACTGAGCACCATGGTATCAAAGGACCTTTGCATAACATGAGATATCTCACGCTGGAAAATCAATCATTCAATGACCGATCATGAGTGGTATTCAGGTCGAAATAGAGAGTAGAACATTGTGAATGCTTAGGCGTTCTCAATTTTTTCAAAATCTTTCTCAACTGTACATGATACATCATATTTCATGATTAACAGAACAAACTGCATACAAAGCATTTCAGTCATTCAACGACGTTTTATTAAAAAATTTAGAACTGAAATATTATACATGTTACACAATCAAAATTCATATGGTCGTGGTTAAAACAGGCGATCAACAAACCTTGCCTACCTCACGGGCCTACCTTACAAGTTGCATTACAATTACCGCAGTACCAGTACAGCTGTATACTGGCAGTGTAGAGGCACTGCCATCGTCAAGTTATCGATGCCAACCTATGACTCAATGTAATTCTCGATCGGAACACTTTCTATGCATATCAGAATTGATGTCACATTGTTTCCAAGGTGTACAGATGACGAAAATGTGCTTGAAAAATAAGATTTGTTGAAGTACGAATGGTGAGCAGGCTGGCTTCTCTCCCCGATATGCATTGAAATGCTGAACCGTTGAAAACATGGCGCCTTCTGATTGCGCATGCGCACAAGGTCAACTCTCACTGTTGACCCGGAAATCGAAGCCAGTTACAAGGTCATTTGCTCTAAAAGAGCAAGAGGTGGAGGCTGAAAAGTGGTGGGGAGATCAGTTCATGCGCGAACTCTCCATGAAAAATCAAGAAAATACGTCGCTCAGGTGAAGAAATTACTTAAAGCAGTACTGGTAATTTTTAAAGCTGACTCGTGTTATGCATGTGTACTGAAATGCCATTGCCAAATAACACTGTACTGTATGTAGTCTTATCTGTTACGTGGCAATGATAACAATGTCAATACAATTATTTGTAAGTTGACTGAGAGATAGGGCCGTGGCTGCTGATTTTCACAAGATTCAGAAGTGACTTAATGATACTCAGAAAGTTTTATACGAGGATAGTTTTGATTTTATTTTTTACAATTAAAAGCAGCTGGGATATCAAACAGGTTCGTTTGATTGTTTGTTGGATATGAAGCCGAGGAAATAAATTTGTCAGTTAACAAATACCGGTAGCTCACTTGCATATTATTTATGAAGTTTTGTAATTAGTCACATAACTCCAAAAAAACCTTACGAATTAGATCAGGGTCCGGCCCGTGGTTAGATGCTACTGTATTGACCCATCTGAAGAAAGTATCAATGAAAACATTGATTTTTTTATTCTTTTTATTGTGATTCACTTTAAAGTCACTTTTCAAAAATTAATTACTGGATAATCTTTACATTTTTAACTTTACCACAAAATTGTAGTTTGATCCCTGTGATATTTTGCATTTGTGTTCCTGGAGTTAAACAGGAGTGTCTTAGGATGAAAAGAAAATTAATTCACTAATTTCTTCTCTCTATTGTTGTACAGTATTATGTAAGGTATTATGTAAGGTAAAATGTCTTGTCTTTTACTGATGCCTTCTCGCATGGAGCCTGCAGTTTGCCAATCATAGAATTTGAAGGGATTGGATTGTTGGACATATAGTATACAGCAAGAAACAGTACATTAGATTAAATGTAGACAAGATGGTGATTTTTGAAGTAGAAGTAGATGAGTCTTTGTTTGCCTAAGTGAATTTTGTAGATGAAACTCCCTTAGATTGGATGGTAGATCAGTGTAGATCAAGCGTAGACGAAGTTAGTGCGAAATGTAGACATAGTCATGTCTGGTGTGGACAATATCTGTAGACAAAGCTTCATGTAGACAAACTGCTGTGGCTGTTCATCTACAAAACCCTGATGTAGATCTACATAAAGTCTACTGCAGACGGTCCGTAGATCTACTCTCATCTACTGTGGACATAGGTTTTCCGTAAGGGTTGACACCAGTATCCGTTATTGTGTCTTGATATCGCCTATAACTGATTACTTTGTCGGTATTACGAATTTCATCTTCGAGGAGAACGCCGAATTCTTTTCGGACTTGCTCTGCACTGCCAGTATCGCCCACAATGGTACTGCGAATATTTGCTTGTGCGCCGAGTATGCAATATACGTAGGCTTCAAGGCTTTCATTGAGGCGGGCGAGACCGGCCTTTGTTAGTCCCGAGTCTCCCTTCAGAGGGATAAAACTATTGTATTGACCATCCGATCCATCATTTCGGAAGAAATAATAATGTGGTCTGTCTTTGTCGGGCAGTACATGTTTTTTCTTTCCAAAAATTGTATGTGTGTAATAAGGGACTGGTCAGTTTCTTCGGCCTGGGGGGGGGGGGGCGGTGGATTATTTTTGCCGACGTCAAAAAGAGGCTGCCCCCCCTATTCCAAATTTTGAAAACAGGGTGACCCCCTCCCCTATTCCAAATTTCTAAAACAGGGTGACCCCCCGGGCGCGACAAAAGTAAAACAAAAGATGGACATAAATTATATATATATATATATATATATATATATATATATATATATATATATATTTTACATATATTTATATTTTAAACAGTCATTCTGTGTTTTAATGAAATTGTCGACATGTCAGTTGTAAGATAGGAATTTCAAAGTGTCAATCTTAAAGTTTAAATACAGTACATTTTGAATGAGCTGTATTTTGAATGAGCTGTGAATGTATTTCACACTTTCTCTGCTTAACCAGATGTCCTGAACTGTTGTACAGAAATGGATGTCAATCATTAATATCAAAGAGAAAAAAGCAGTGAATCAAAAACTTTGATGGGTGTTAAGACTTGCCAACCATCCAATTAACTACTGAGGAGCCATCGAGAGCTTTTTTAGCCAAATCTGATGTGTACAGTGTCTGAGAGGACCTTTTCTTGTGTAACATTGAAACCATAAAAGCACAGCTAATAATGACAAAAACTTCCTTTTTTAACTGTTATTTTGTTCACAAAAAAGCATCTTTCTACAGAAAACCTATGAAACAAAGGAAAATAATTGCATCAATGAGAAGGAAAGATATCTTGTCATTTTCTATCTCTAAAATAAGTCACTGTATCAAATATATATTGTGAAATATTTATGCATGTTGCTTTCTCATACTGAATTCTCACAGAGAGAACAGAAAATAATCAGGAATTTGTCATCCTTTTCATATGAAATGCAGATTTCATAATGGTACACTTTCACTTAGCAAACATCAAGATATCTCTGAAAGTATGGCGCCCGAAGGGCGCGCCAAAAAATATGAAACATCCTGATATCTCTGATATATATGCCTTGTATATTAAAGTCATGCACCTGAAGGGCATGCTGAAAGATGTATGATATATTAAAGTAATGAGCTTGAAGAGCACGCTGAAAAATATTGAACATACAGATATCTCTGATGTATGTATGCTTGATATGTTAAAGTTGGGCTTGCTGAAAAATATGACTGATTATTAAAGTTACGCGCCCGAAGGCGCGCCGAAAAATACAACTGAATGATGAATTTTGTGGCTGACACTAGCATTTTAGGCAATGATGAGCCTGTGTCAAAATTCAAAAACACACTGACCCCCCCTATTGGGTATTTCAAAAACATGGTGACCCCCCCTATCACCAAAGTCAAAAACAGGGTGACCCCCCCCATGAATCCACCGGCCCCCCCAGGCTGAAGAAACTGACCAGTCCCTAAACGCGTCCGTCGGCGGAGAGGAAAAGTCGTGGCCATTGTATACAGCGGCAGGCTGTCGAACAGGCCCACGATTAGTGTAATATTCATAACCATAACCAAGACCTGAGTTTTGGCCTTTGCGATATCGAAAGTCGGACTTCGTTGGACTTATATTTCCAAATTCTGTACATAGAAGTTCATATTGGACGAGATTGTATGGATTGTCGTTGGCTTTGAAGGGTGGGGTATCGTCTGGAAGTGCAACACCCATTTCATGAAGGATCCTACGTATTGTAAAATATACATGGAAACGACAGAATGATCGTATTTGTGGCGGAAATTTCTTATCGAAGAGATGGGCGAATGATATACCACAACCAGTCGTGCTGCACCATACAGCAAATTTAATTGCTGGTCCCAGTATTTCATGTGCGGGCTGCCAAGCCAGACATTACTTTCTTTTGCTGTTCGATGAGTGATTACATTATCTTTGAACACATCCCGTGGATGAAAAGTAAATTTATCTGCCGGCGTTACATATATTTCTAAGTCCATGAGAATAGGTTTTACTCCTCCGTTTGGTTTGGAAGGAATATCAGCATGCTGTACTGTCGGTACGCTCGTCTTATTCAATTGAAAAGCAACTGGGAATGCGTCTGTACTCATGATTCGTGTAGTAGTATATACAGATAGATTTTAATGGAGGAGAATTTTCCATACTTCGGAATCGTACTAACATTCCAGACTATGTTAATACTTTATTTTGGATTCAGGTTTAAACGAATTTTTTATTTTTTACTAAGAATAGATAACATACTGCAAACAATGGAGAATTTAATAAAGACATCGGCAGCGGCAAATACGACAGCGCCAACCGCAGCGTCGGACGCTCGATCCATAATAGAGACAAAACGTGAAAAAATACTCTGTGTCATCGCAAGTGGTCAAAGTAAGTTATTTTTTGGTAAGGAGATTTCAGTTGCTGACGTAGAAAAATGGGGAGATGAAACGGTGAATAAAGCATTTAAAATGTACGAAGCGAAATACAGTTCTCTTATAAGTGATAATATCACTCAAAGTTTCATAGATCTAGGAGCCCGTGCAATAAGTCAGGTAGTTCCAATCGATGACCGAGATAACTATGCCACTGATCTTAACCCTTGACTACCTATGGCGCCGGATATATCCGGTGCCATATTGAATTACCATAACCTTGAGTGCCGGAAATATCCGGCACAGTTAAACAGGCGTATTTGCTTCGTTTTTGTCGCTAAAAATCCCGTAATTTCGGCGTCGGCACGCAGCGCGACTAAGACTGATGTATTCCGATCTGGCCTGAATGTGATTGCGCCCCCGCACGTCCGAGTATGGCCAAAATCTGGAAGCAAATGTCGTGACCCATGACCTCGACCCTGAAAGGTCAGGCTGATCACAGAAGCGTCGCGTTGATTGTTTACAGTTTTCAGAAGTACGGACGATCGCGAAGATGTTTATGGTTTGTTTTTTTAATGAAATGAAATGTTTATTTATTGAAAACAAATGATTTATGTGTAAATATGTTCTATTAACAGCAATATTCGTGAATGAAACTAGAGGAAATACAATTTTTTACTATAAGCCAGTGAAATTTTATAGCAGCCATATTATCAATATGACTGGTCACATGACTGGTCATGTGTTTGGTCATGTGATATGTTGTTCCCTAAAATGTATTTTTAAATATTGTGAATTATTTTTTGATAAATCATAATCATTTTAGATGCATGTTTCTGCAAGGAAGACATAAAGCAGGTGTTTACAAATATAAAATGTGTTGATTTTCAAATACAGAATCATGTCAGATGCTGATGTTTGTGGTTCATTTACTCTGCCTTTTGTGAGAAAAATCTCAAATAGGTACATGATAACATCTATAAATAAAGTAAAGGGTAGTTATTATTACATATATGTAAAGACAATGCCATGAAAATTGCAACTGTATTCAAATTTGCGTCATTTTATGGATTCAAAACACGTCCTGATGCTTCAAATATTCATATTCTTTGTCAACTCTGGTCACATGATGTGTCATGTGATCAGTCACGTGACCTGGAAATACAAAACTTATGTATGAAAAAGTGGGAAATTTCATGCTGATTCAGAAAATATACGGTTTATTGGTACTTACTTAATTTTTACTCTAAGCAGTGTTCATGCAATGACCACACCTAAGATTTTATAAATATTTACATAAGGGCCCTGGTATATAGGAATACATTGGCCTTGGTAGTCAAGGGGTTAAAAAGGATTTTATACTAAACAGTGCTACACGTGGGGGCCCATACTTGCTCTAGTTTCCACCGGTTTAATTACAGGTAAACATTTAAATTTTAAAAAAATCGGGCTTAATATAATACCCGAAATAAATGGATTCAACTTCTCAAGCACCGACTCAGCAAACGGTTCCAACACCGACTCAGCAAACGGAAACGACTCCGTCACCTCCGACAACTACCATTCGGAACGAGCCACAGCGCAATATAGAGAAAATTACGTTACCGACGAAGCATCCAGGGAGAGTGGAAGCCGGGAAGAGATTGGCAGAGTGGAACAGGCAAAACAAACTGACGAAGAAACGAAAAGCAATGATTAATGATAGTGATGCGGTAGCGGCAAACTGTATAGACCTACTGCCTACGACGAAAGAACAGTGTGATGGATGGTATAATAAATGTTATCTTGTTTTAGGAATTGTAGGAGTTTCATTGACTGCATTAGGACTATATTGGGGGCGTGCTCGTCGTCGCATTTGCCCCCTCCGGAAAGATCCTCCCCAGAAAGCGAAAAAATCAGAGCCCGTTGTGGAGTTTTCTCCCTCCAGAACGGAACCCAGCTCCTCTACATTGTATGAGATGGATTAACTCTAATTATTTTTTATTTTTCTATTTTATATACTTGTCAGCAATCATGGATACTAAAACAGTTGTAAACACAATGTACGATGGTATTGTAATCGCTGGACTAGCGATGGGATATCTAATGATCTCCAGCAAATTTCTAAAAATTGATATGGGCGATCCAAGTCGTCCAAATTTGACTCGATTGACAAAATTAGGCGGTGCGACTGCTGCCGCGGTTGCAACAAAAGATCTTCTTGAACAGAAAAATATTATTCCTGCTGAACCTTATACTTTGTAATGTATATACAACGTACAACGATGATCATTTGGATTGTAAGCAAAACAGGCGAACCGGTTACTGTTAATTTTAACCCTAGCATTGACATGACACAGTTTACGAAGATAAGACTGCTAGAGTGTGGACTATATAATTCATGGCATAACATAACGGGGGCGAATAATGTACTAAAATATCAAGAAGGAAACGACCCAAAAAATAAGACGACAAAATCAATACGTCCGGGTAACTACAATATTGATACCCTCAATAAAGCGATAGGGATGCAGCCAAAAATCAATTTCGAAAAACATCTGCCCACAAACCGCGTTTATCTAACACTGGCTAGAAATGTTAAAGTCTATTTCAATGCCACAGGTAGCTTCGCCAACGTCGTCGGCTTTTCAGATAGAGGAGATGACAACCCCGTGTCAAAAAGTACTATGAGTCCAGGTCGAGCGGATTTCTTAACAGTCACTAAATACATAGTTCATTCAGATGTCGTTGATGTTACTGGAAATTATGTTTCATTTGGCTCTGGTGAATACATACAGGGGAAAGTATCGGACTGTTTACAAATACTTCCCGTTCAGGATACAAAAGAAATAAGTGAAAAGGTCACCTATGATTTTAAAAACGGGGGCGCAATTTCCATGCCATTGAGAAAAGGCTCAGATTACATGAGTTCAATTCGTATTTGGATAACAGATCAAGATGGAAACATAGTTAATTTCAATAACTGGCCAACTAGCTTTTGCATCGAATTATTGTAGCTAACGCAGCATAAACCATCCCACGACCAATCCTCCAGCAATATAAATCATTTCATATTTCTTTTGCTCAGGACTGGGCTGATAATAATCTGAGAATTGCGCTGCTTTGCCTGACGTAGAGTTGGCCACCGCTTCTGCTTCTTCCAGGATTTCTGCATCTGTATCTCTTAATTCTGCCGCAGCATGTGCATCCTTTGCTTGATTTTCTCTTTCCCAGTCAGCCTGGAGTAATCTTTTTTCTGACCAGACGTTGCAATCATGTTCAAATTTTTCTAATGCTTTATCATGTCGGACCCTCTCTTCAATAAGAGCGTCACCATTACCCAAAAGCTTTTGCCCGATAATATTTCCTCCTGTGAATGCCGTTGCATTTAATACAGCACCGAGAACTGTCATTCCTATAGCTGAAGCCATGATTGTGTATTGTATATTACAAGGTATTATTTATTTTTCACTGTATATAGGTTAATCATGTCTGGTCCAAGTAACTTCGGTCTAGGTGCAATTCACGTACAAAATCTCGAGCTCGAAGATCTGAGTGATGTTAAAGTGAACAATAATACTAAGATAGCAGGTAATCATAATAAGGATTACGTCCTTCGTTATAAGGACCGCGAAAAACTTTTTGTCTTAGCCTTAGCCGACGTGCAAAGTCACGAACATGCTGTAGAATTTTCCGAACTTAAAGACATTGATGAGTCCATAATAGACGCTACAAAGGCTTCAAATGATCCTACTCCTTTTGCTCTGACGTGGGATGGGGATAGTCAGAAATTCATGCCTTATAATGTACCGCGTAACATCTTAGATATATTGGATAGTGAAATTAGAGGTGGAGTTACTGAACTGCCAGGAACTCCAAATGTTATTTATTTTGATAGCAATGTTAACAAGTACAAGTTGCTAGATTTTCGTCGTTGGCTTACTCCTAAGAATCCATACATTGCACTTCTTGGTATACCGATTCACCTTAAAATTAGTCCTCTTAATACAATAATGTCTTCAGATAATACACTGCGAAGGTGGATAAACGAGGGGGAGAATTATTGCTCATACAATGCTAGCGGGGTTCCAGTAAGATTATTTTGGGACACAACTTTAAAGAAACTGGGTCTGAAAAGTGTCGGTGAGGAGGCAGCTGAATTAACTTTACAGACAGTAAATCAACAGATGACTGATAATATGAAAATACTTCAACATGGTACAGTTCTCATTATATGTGTAAAGTTAGCTACAGGAGACGAGTTGATGATTTGGTTGGATATTACGCAATGAAAACGGACAACAGAACAACTTGTGATATTATTATAAGTATCGATAAAGATCGTAATGAAATGAGTATTGAATGTTTTGTTGGTGGGAATAGAGTAGAGAACGACTCCGGAACTACTTTGTACGTAAAGATAAAAGTGTGAACACTTTGAATATCAGTACCATTTATCTAAAACGTCTCATATTGTTTGAAGTAATAGTCTTCCATCACATTTTAAGTTCAGAAGAAATTTCTAAAATTTTATCTATCGGGTGAACAAGTTAACTGGAGTCGTTCAAAATTTTTTTAAGGAAACTGTAGAAACTCAGACCTCTGAAATCACATGACAGGTAGGTTAAAGGTCGCTGCAATTAAATTACATGTGCACTGGTCATCAAAATATAACAACAAATTTTTACCATTCTTGTTAAACCATTTAAAGCTGTCTCTTCAACCCAATAAAATTCTGCTTTTCGCTGAAATGGACAAAACATTTTTTCCAGTAACTTCTGTTGATCTAAAACCATGGTAGCAATTCTTGAACACTTCGAATGAATACGTGATACTTGGTGGTTCCAGTATCTCGAGGATCACCACTCATCGGGAGAAATCACTTTCTTGCGCTTTGGAGTTTGTTGAACTTCTAGTTGAGGTGACCTCCGGTTCTTCCAGTGTTGAAAATCATTTCCAACAACTATATCACGATAAAATTTCACCGCTCATTCAGGACTCCAATCCATCTGTAGAGCTTGTAAGTGTCAGTCTGTGTTGAAGAGTAGCCATTATTGAGACTGTTTCACAGCTTTCCGTACAGATGTTGAAATACCAGTCATCAGGAAAAACACTGACGTCCGTTTCCGGTACAATGAGTAATCTGTGAATGGCACGTGACGTCAGTGCCGGCTGTCCACATACGTGAGGTCAGGTCACCTCACTTCATGTAGGGGAACCTACCTGCAGCTTTCACGTACATGTCTATACATACCCCACTGGATTATTTTTAGATAACCATCTGTTACCAGTGGCAAAGCCTATCTGAATGAGGTTACTGCACTGACACGAACGTGTAGCGACGTGAAGTGTTCTGGGGAGGGGGAGATTTTCCCTCCCCTCCCAGTAGCTTTTTCAGGTAAGTGTCCCAGTTAGGAACTTTACCTAACTACTTGTTCTATTAACTGACCAAACTACGATCTTACTATTTTCAATTACAAGAATATTGGAAACATTCTAAGAGATCTGAGATAACATGATTTTGGCGGGGATTGTGCAGATCGTGTTTTTTAATTCTGCACTTGAAGAACTTAAGACTACTTCTTCACTTTCCTTTGTTTGGAAAACGGTCGAAAAGCTAATGATGTCTTAGCCCCTCTATGAAACGACACACGCATCACATAGTATTTCCAAGAATTTCTGCTCGCGCACAATCTATGCATACCCTTTGAAGAGTGATTGTCAAGTTCATTTTAGAGCCGGCGTTAGAAAGAGGACGTAATTGCTAGTTTTGAGTCCCAAGGAGAGACGTATCTCAATTGCATTTTATTGAGAAGTTAGAAGAGCCGAAAATTGTTTCATAGCTTTTGCTCTGCACTGCAAACTTGTCGCCCTTCGCCACAACCCCTGGTTTTAATAGTACTTTCGTTTCCAACTTCATTGTTGATGTTGTAGGTTTCTGGCCTTGCATAGATCAACGTTTGTACATAGTTTATAGTGAAGTATCTACTACCTGAAACCTGTAATTTGACTAGAATCAATTCATGACTACTCATTTCCTTAACTCGGCGCCCACAAAAAACTTTGTCTAAACCCTAGTACGAGTTTTGTTTTGTTTTATTTGTTTTTCTTTGATGAATTTACATGGACGATATGATGCAGTATCCAGTTATTACTGTTTCCTTGCTTTCAAGTACAAATCACTTCACGACAACGCGATCGTTTAAAACCATGCATATATTGTATATACTAAAGATACGACCAAGTGAACTGTGCGTCAAAAAAACTGTTGTATTTTGTGCGACTTCCTTGTTTACAAACAATGTATCATGTCCAGGTGCATCACATCAACGTAGCAGCAAAACTAAAGTTTACTATAAGCATTAAACATTATTCATGTTCAAAGCGCCTTTTCTATCATAAGATATTAAAAAGCGCTCTACAAATACGACAGTTTAGCGTCTGATTAAAATTCCAAAAACTCTCGACTATTAAAAATCTATCAGCAACTATAAAAAACCTTACAGATTGTAGTATTTTCTGAAAGGATGCCTCTTGAATTGCTCAAAGTTGTTAAACATTTCAGTTGTTGGGGAATAGAATTCCAAAGCTTAGGCCGGGAGTTTAGGTTCACAAATGGTAAATGCTCTATCTCTCATGAGGATAGGGCGGAGGGAGCCGGCAAAATTTGTCGGGTTTTGAGGACATTTTCATCGGTAGTTATTTAGGAGAAATTTTGTAGGTTGAACTGCACGGAAATAGATTATATCTTCATAAAGTGGCACACAGACTATGTTCATGCTAAAATTACCGACTATATATCATGCGCTAGAGTTCGAAAAAATGACAATCTTTCAATAAACTGTTGACAGCGTTACATGACGTGAATTCATTTTAGTGCTCATGCTATAAACATTATGTGATATAACCTAGGCTCAACATTCGCGACAATGCATCTGCGTTTGTATTTTGGCTGCCCTTTTTGCAGTATTAAACTCCATCGCAACAACCTACGATTTTTACTACACATTTCGTCTAACCGAACCACGGATTGTGATCTGTTTGAACTGTAAACTGACCTTGTAATGTATTACCTTGGATGAAAATAATTATTGGACCAGTTTAATGTGAACGCAAATTTTAACGCTGAGGACTCAGATGTACCTGTACCTTGCGTAGCTCAGTTGATCGAACAGAGTGTACGCTTTACATAGTAGAATATATATTCAGGATATTCTGGAAGAGAGATGTTTTAAACTATGTTAGAAGCACATTCTTTCCTCAGAAAGTCAAGCAACTAATCAGTCTGTGTATTTTTAGAGCGGCTGTATGTTTCGTACTCATATAATCATATTCATTCAGTAATAAATCGCTCTCCTTAATTTTACAGAACACAATTACGTTGTAACTGGAGATAGACGACATTATCTATCGCAGGGCAAATACTCAGATTCAGATTCGGATTTGATTTGGTGTTGTGTAGGAATTTCAAAATTGCATGTTGAAAACATTCACTATAATTGCGACTTGTTATATTTATGATACAAAATTTTGCCATTTTAAAGTACTTCATCTCCACTTCACATGATTGGTACTCTAAAACAGATTCAGATTCGGATTTGATTTGGTGTTGTGTAGGAATTTCAAAATTGCATGTTGAAAACATTCACTATAATTGCGACTTGTTATATTTATGATACAAAATTTTGCCATTTTAAAGTACTTCATCTCCACTTCACATGATTGGTACTCTAAAACAGATTCAAGAAAGCTTAAAAAGCACAAACAAACAAAGACTAGCAGTTGCATAAAACACAATCTAGCGTTGAAAAGCAACAAGAATTGCCATCGCGAAAGTTAAAGGACATTATCAGACATATTGTCTTGCTGAAGACCCTTGTCTATAAGGGTGGGGTTAACGGGGAATATAATGTATAGACTTTGAAGTCATTTTGTCGTGACTTTACGTATTTCTCAAGACTGTTTTAGGTCACTAGCTGCGGACTTGCTGCCAACTTTGCCAATGACTTGCCATCGGACTTGCCCTTCAAGAGCAAGATTTCCCGTGGGCTTTGTCTCTTCGAAGACATTTGCCGCCTGGCCGTTGGACGTGAAAAAGAACAGTGCAAAGCCAAAGCAGCTTTGTCTGGCCCCCTCCTCCGCTTCTCCTCCTCCTCCTCCTCCTCCTCCTCAGGGCTGGCCACCTTTATTGGGCCAGCTGTTTTGACAGCGCTTGACAGCAAGGAGGAGGCTACTCAGTCCGCTTGGATATCTTGCAAGTCTCCCCGACAACAGAAAGCAGAAAGCAAAGTTGTCTAAATATGCTATAGCCCCTGTGTCTCTTGAAGGTGCTCGCAGCCATCAAGAAACTGGCTTCAGCCGAAGGTTCCTGGAGCTATTTGCCAGCTCCACGGCACATTCCGTGGCCGACCTCCTGTTTCTGCAGCACAAAAGGGTTGACAAGTGCACCTACAATTACGGTTAGCCTCTTACTGTTGTGGACGTCACTTCCTGCTTCAACGACTCTCAGCCCCTGGCCACTAAAGAGGCAAAAGAGGTCGCCGATGCAATCTTTCGCATCTATGAACGAGGCTCCCTATTGAAGTGGCCCAACTTCTTCAGGTTGACCCTGGGCATGAATTTATGGGTGCAGTGACTCAGCTTCTTGCAAAGTATAACATCGAGGTCAGATCTTGGCGTGTGGACGTCCATCGGGACCAAGGAATCAAAGAGAGATTCAATTGGACTTTGGCTGAGCTGCTCTTTGGGCATCAGTACACTCAAGAGACGGGCTTACTTCTGGAGTGCGGTCGTCTGAGTGGGTAGCCAGGCTGCCAGTATGGCCTTGATGGGGAAAGCCATGTGGCTGCTTGGTTAAAAGACTTTTGAGCCCGTAAAGACTACAACGGTGGCACAATTAAAACCCCTCTGCTTCCGCACTACGCCCCATCGGCTTTCGTGAGTGTCCTTTACCTGTACTAGCCTTGTGAGCTGGAATGCGGTGGTCAATGGGCAACATACCGACCATTCACCGGCTTTGGTGCTCGATGACCAAGCCTGATGAGCCTATGCTGTACTATTTACAAGATTAGCACCCATGGGTGTTTGTCCGAGAGCAACTTCTGGTAGTGTCCCCTGACGTCAAACTACTGCCGGATAATGACGTTCATTATATGATAAGCAACACATATTTTTCCTTATACAACCTCAGAGTTAGAATTTTTTAGAACAGAAATGAAATGGTGCATTTCAGTCTTAAGGTTCCAAGATAAATAAATGACCTGTTTAAGCTAACAATTTTCTAGTGGTTAATAAGGTCAGAATCCCCGTAAATTGTATATTTTAGAAAAGCCAGGTAACTTTGGCAATTGTGGCCCATAACAGTACTTAAATGAGATTATTTTTTTATTTACTCTACTCACAATTGTCCAGGCAATTTAAAACTGTAGGAAATTTTCATCTCCGAAATTTCATGGGGGAAATGGAACATGAACTTGCACCCAAATAAGCAAAATCTCGCATAAATTTGCATATATAATGAGGTAATTTCATATGCATACATGGGTATTGTGGACCATGATACATACCTTCAAAAAACATTAACATAACACCTATTAATGGTTAGAATTTGAATTAAATCACAAGTTCACTTTATTCAAACAACAAACAGCAAAAATTCATTTGCAAAAATTTTTTTTGTCAACAAGGAAAATGGAAATTCATCAAGTCGTTCAAATTGTCAGGATTCATATATTTCAATTTTGCACTTATCACACAAAAATTTGCCTCTGTTGTCACTAAACATGCCTTGACAAAGGCAGTGAAACCACTTAAAGCAATACTGTCATTGAATCCATTCCTCCTCTACTTCATCATTATAGAAACTACCATCACATGAACCACAATAATTCTCAGGATTATCGAAATCATCAGGCTCCTTCATAAGTTTTGCATTCTTATTTCTCTTATTTGCTGTACTGGTCTTACATTTTTTCTCTTTGTGCTGCTTTTTTCTTTCAAATTCTGTTTTCCTTTTTTTCTTCTCCCTTTCCAGTATCTTTTCCTGTTTTAGTTTTCCAATCTCTTTTTTTTGCCTTTTGCAGTAGCTTTTTCTCAGCTGCCTTTTTCTTTCTTTCAGCTATTTCTTTAATCTGATTTCACGCTTTTTCCCCGTTTCCCTCTTACAGTTTTTTTTCCTCCTTTCGCTTTAATTCTTGAACCTCTTTCTACTCCATTTCGTTAATGAATTCATCCTGAGTAAACACTTTGGATTTACTCACCCTTCTGCTTTTCTGTTGTCCCTCCCCTGATTCTACCTCTTTGTCATTTTTGGGAATATCAAAATTCCACTGATGGTACCAAGTGATTTTTATAGACATCTAGCTGCTTTTCCTTTTCACACACATCAGCACTGTTGTTTTCATCATGCACATCAGAGTCCCCTTGCTTGTTTCCCACATCTGCCACCTTTGAAGGGGCAAGCATTCCAAGTGTTATCTGGTCTGAATCAAATGGATGTATTCCAGTTTTCTTGAATGCACCCACAAGGTTGGCTGAAGTGATAGTGTTCATCCATGCTATGCTAAAGACACTGCAGAAATCATTTCTGCTCTGAGTTTTGCCAGGATGTGAGTGCATCCAGTTTTTGCTTCCTTTGCAAATTTGATTTTTAAAGGCCTAAACACACCTATATCTAGTAGTTGGTAGAGGGCGCTTGTATGAGGAGGAAACAAAACAGAGTGACACAGTGTGCCTTGGCAAGTTTGATTACTTTGAGAGAAATGTGAGATCCATGGCCATCTATTAGTAATACCACTGGTCGTACAGGCGGGATACTCTTTAGGAAATGTACAAACCACTTATAAAACAGTTCAGCATCAATATAAGAAGATGTGCTGTAACCAAATACACTCCTGGTGGAGCAGAAAACATCAGATCTTCTGACAGCCGTTCACCTTTGAATATAATGAATGGTGGTAGTACATTTCCTGAAGCATTCCCACATGCTAGAACAGTGGTATTAATGCCTTATTTCCACTTGTTTGAACGTGTATATTCTTTTTACCCCTTCTGGCAATAATCTTCCCTGCCTTTGGAACAAGAGAAATGCCTGTTTCATCAGCATTATATATTTGACCTGGTTTATCTTTCAATTGCAAGTCAGTCAATACTCCAAGGCTATTGAAGTACGGTGTTCTTTCTTCACATCTACGTTTCCTATTTGCGCGTGGTGAAATGCAAGTGCCTCTGGAGAACGCAGGGACATTTCAGAGTGTCTGTTGCTGAATGCACAAACCAGTCATATCCTGCTATCTTTGTTATCTATTAAATGGATGTTTATGTGCTGGGTCTATGCTTACTATCTCATAGGCTAGTCTACATGTGTCAGTTACAGTTAAGCCAAATCCCATGGCTTCCATATCAAGTAGGTACGTCACTAATTTAGTTACTCTCTTCTTCAGGTGATCAGACGGTTGCAGGTCCTGGCCTAGCTACCATGGCTACTTTACCAACAACTCTTCTTTTTATGGTGTTTCAAGGGACACCGTACTTTCTTTCTACCTCCCTATAACCTATCTTTCCTGCCTTAACTTCTTCCACAGCATTCTCTACATGGTCCTGAGACCATCTCATCGCTGACCTGCCTCGCTGACTACCACCACCAGGCATTCTAGAATAACAATATTAAATTTATGAAATTAAAGAAAATGAATATGCTGCCCTGAGCCTGCCATCAGTGACATTGATTACTCTACTTTATAATATAGTCAAACCATAAAATGCTATTATTAGGCTGAAAAGAATCTGATCATGTAGTATTTAATTCGATAGATTTATTCATGACCATAACACAACAATTTGGCGTACACGAGGCAGTTTCACTGAACTGTATTATGGTCTCCGAATTGAACCCTGCACATTATATATGTATTTGTGTAGTTACATATAACAAAACATGATCGCATGAGCCTAAAACGAAAGCTTGTCACAGGCTTACTCACTCTTCTGAATGTTTTTTCATCATGCCTGGTAAATCTAAATATTAAGTATATATGCACTACCATCATGACATATTGTGATATACAGCACAACAGTCAATTTGGATGGTCATCCCAGCTTGTCACTTGTTATTGGCATGGTCAAATGATCATACATGACTGAGGTGTCTAGGTTCTATATAAACTACTGCTCAGAGAACGGTCACGATGCATATGGGCTTTGAAATTGGGCCCAAAACTGATATAGAGATGTAAAAATGCCAAAACTTCTAGATTTCTTGTACAAGACGTTATTATATTGAATTCAAAATGACCACCATATTTAAATGTTACAAAACAAGCCGGCAGACAACAGGTAGACGACAAAATTCTCATTCGGGGCAATGCTAATGTACATAGATAGGTAAATCGCTGACAAAATTTTACAAACGCCGGTTTGTTTACTTTTTTGCTGTTTCCTGACTGAAATATGCTTTAAGACTAAATACACAGACGGTTCAACTAATAACGATTTCAAGCTTAATTTTCATTGACGACACTGCACAAATATTGCTACCTGTATCAGAACAATCCACGCTCTCGCACCCCTCTCCGTCCACAGGCTCAGAAAATGGCCGATTTTGAAAACAACATCCGGTTTCTACACAGGCAAACGTTTGTATGCCCTTGTTGTTGATAGATGGCGATTTGAAAAGCAGAGAACGTATCGTGGGCCAAAATTCCTCATAGGCCACAATTGCCCAATTTAGCTAAAGGGAACATTTTGGTTACAATAGTGTGACCATTGTTTACATACCTATCAGTGATACGTAATTTGCATAACCTTTCAAAAATCGGTTTTCCCCACATGCATATCTCAACGCTTTGAGATATGTGGCTGAGATTTGTGAGAGTGAAAGGTATTCTAAAGATCTTCCAAAGTATGTCTCAGAATTTTTTTAAACCTCCTGATCAATTTTTATGCCAGAAAAACGTCCAGAGCATTTATTTAACCTAGTTTATTTCTTTAAAATTGTGCTTAAAAAGTAAGCGAGATATAAAAAAATCTGAAACACACTTTTGAAGAACGTTGTGACAGCTTGCATTCCAGCAAACTTGAGTCAGACATTTTGAAGTATTGAGACAAAACATAGGGAAAACCGGTTTTGGAGGTTTTTTTTCAAATTACCTGTCTTGTGATAGTTATGAAAAAAATGGTGACACTATGGATACCATATTGTTTCCCTATATCTAGGCTTTTAGAAAATGTATAATTTATGGAGGTTATGAGCTTATTACCCATCAGAGAATTGTTAATTAAAAAGGTCAATTACTTGTCTTTGAACCTTAAAGCGCAGTGGTCGTCGCGCAGCGCATGCTCCTGAGGGGGTCCCCCTGTTGACAACATATCCAAGAATGCCGCACTGGGTTACGGCTTGATTATTATGTTTGCGATATCGCCGCTTGTTAAAATGGCGTCTGATCTGTCACGAACATACCAACTTACCAAATCTAACTTGCAATAAAAGGTCAATGTATCTAAGTTAAATATCTGCTGAATATTGAACAGTATCTACACGCTGGATTGAAGTCACATTTGATCATGATTTTGTTGAATAAGTTCAATGGGGCTCGGCTACTGTTATCGCTTGAGCCATGGAGCTACACTTACCCGTACGTGTGTATATGCCAACAGACCACAGGCTTTCTGTTGAGTTGGTAGTTTGTAAAAGTGTACTTCATGCTACGTTCCGACGTTCTCTTCCGTAGTATAAGGTTATGGAAGGGAATGTCGGAATGTAGCACAAACAAGTACACATTTACAAACTACCCACTCAACAGAACGCCTGTGCAACAGACTATCAATGACCAGGCTCTAGTCTACGACATCGCTAACAAGGACGAGAGTTTTCATTTCAAGAGGCCCAATAGTCGATTTGAAATTTCATGAACCTAGAAATGTTCTTCCTATGACTTTTTTTTGTTGATTTGCATTCATATGGATGCATAAAACAATTTTAGCTTGGTTGCCCAAAAATTAATGTTGGGCAACTCTCGTAATTTGCATAATCCAAGATGGCCGCAAAATCATCTCTAAAATTCAACCATGAACCTACAAATGTTCTTTCAAATGAAGTTTTTCGTTGGTTTGCATTCGTATGAGTACCTAAAACAAATTTGGCTTCATTGCTGAAAAATGTATCTTAGGCAATTATCTTGTTTTGCACAATCTAAGATGGCCGCCAAATATTATCTGAAATTAAACTTTGACCCACAAATGTTCTTTTCTGTAATTTTTTTTTGATGACTTGCGTTCACATTGGTACCAGATGCAATATTAGCTTAGTTGCAAGTTATGTGGGCAATTTGCGTGGTTTGCATAATCCAACATGGCCGCGATATTATTTCTAAAATTTAACTTTTTACTAAATTGTCTTTAAATGATATGCAGTTTGTCTTTTTTAGGGTATTAATTGGTCTGGAAACCATTTCTATTGGTCTGGAAACCATTTCTGATATTAATTTTTCAATTGCAGCTCAAGTTCACCTGCTCAGGGTCAAGACAATGTAAATTTGACCTTTGATGGACAACAAATAGGATACTTCATTGCAAAGGCAATAACAACATACAGAAAGGATTGTATGAATTCGTGTACTGCCAACGTTTTTTTCCAATAGGTCTACCTTTGAATAAACGTAAGCCCACTCACGATTGCAATGTTATATCTACACATCAGCTCTACTGATGTTATGAGATTGCAGTACAATCAAAACACATGCGTTTAAACATACAGGAACTTCTACGCTTGTCACCGCATATGGTTTTGTTTATACCGCTGTCTGTTCGAATTCCAGATTAAGCCTTTTATACAATATATTTTCCAGGATTTGAGATGACTGACACATCATTTGGTGCTGGGAAGTGCCTTCTCCCGACCTGTAGCAGATCTGGACAACTTAAAAAGTTCAAGCTGCAGGGTGTAGAACGACTTTTAAGTTGTGCAGTAGAAAGGCATGATGATGAAACCCGTACCATAATACAGGCTATTTTGGATTCACAAGGAGAGGATGCATTTGTAGAAGTTCATCAAGGCTGTTACTGTTCATTCACTTCCAAATACCATATCAAAAAAGTTGTTGATATGAAGAGGAAGGAGAGTTCAATAGACAGTGATAAGCCCCCTACCACGAGAATTAGACGATCACAAGTTAAAGAGTTCCATTTTAAAAAGCAATGTTTGTTTTGTGGTGCAGCTTGTGAGCCCATCGATCCAAAACATCCCGATAGGTGGGACAGAGTGGTACAGTGTGAAAGAATAGGTGTTAAGGATGCTCCTCCTTTTAAGGCCCTTGTATTACAGTATTGTGATGATAGAATGATTCATGGAGTCGAGAGGTTGCTATGCGTTGTCATGGTGTACATGACTTATCAGCAGCTGAGGCACAGTATCACGTACGTTGTTACGATGAATTCAGGACAATGCCTATGTATGCTGACCAAAGCCACATGATTGATGATGCCGCTTTGAAAGGGCTTATAGATGAGATGTACATAAATGGAAAAATTATGTACTTGGACATCCATGGAATTGTCTGATAAGTATGTTAGTTATGGTGGTCAGTTGACACGAAAGCAAATGTTTACAAAGCTAGTTCTTATTTTGGAAGTGATGTGGTAGTACTTAACTCCGAAGATTGTGCATCTATTGTTGGTTTCCGCGAGTTTCTTGGCAAAATTTTACAGTTTGTAAAAGTAGAAACTGTGGATGCAGAAAACGAGGATGCATTGGTGCAAAAGATCATAACAGAGGCGTGTGATATTCCAGTTAACAACAAAAACTATGATCTTGGTGATTTTACCTGTGCCAAAACAAAGTAACACACTAGCACAACACTGCTTAGGCTTGTCTCAAAGCTTGTATCTAAGGGCAAGATCACAAAAGCATCCCTGAGTTTATCACAGTCCATACAATATCACATCACCAATACACGAAACCAAACAACTCTTGGTTTGGGTGTCAAACTACACCACAAGTTTGGTAGCAGTGATCTCATTCATATATTAAATGAACATGGATACACTGTGTCGTATGATGAGGTGCTGCGTTTCCGCAAGTCTGCAGCAAAATATGTTGGTGATAATGCTGTCATGCTGCACAGAATGATGGGTTTACTCAAAGAGTTGGACCCATATTTGACTGGTATGACAATTTTGATTTACTGGTGTCAACTCCAAATGGTCGCCGTGAGACACATGCCATGGCAACAGAATTTCAGATGCATCCAGCTGGAATTATTGAGACTGAGAGTACTCAGCCTGGCCTCAGTACACTTGTAATCCCTCGCCTTACATCTAAGCAAGCCAAGTCTGTTGGCAAAGGCAAGGCAATAACACTTTTACACTACACTGGCCCTAAGAAGGTAATTCCTCCTGCAGTATCAACTGATAACGTGACCACCGGAATCAGTTTTAAGGAGGTACAAGCTCGCCGGGCCAGTCTTGTAGCTGCACAAGAGAAGGACACACAATGGCTCAACAGTCTACACCATGGACAAGATGCTATGGAGTGGAATGGTTTCAACAATCAGCTGGCCAGGAGCAATGGTGTACTAAAACCTGCCAGCACGTATGTGTTTGGTCCTTTGATTGACGCGCCTCCTTCTCATCCGGACACGATACTCACAACCCTGACATATATGCAAGGGTCACTTGTTGACATGGGAATGATGTATGCTCATCTCACCATGGACATGCAGCTGTTTGTTGTTACCAAGCAGGTATGCTGGAACCAGCCGGTAAAGTTCTTCAATGTAATCGCCCAACCTGTTGGGATGCATATCATTCAGTCATTCCTCAGCTGTATTGCCAAACTGATGCAAGGTCCAGCACTTGAAGTCTATGTGGCTGCCGCATATGGAGGGCTGACAGGTATCTTCAATGGTAAGTCCTGGGTGAAAGCCATGAGGGCCTTTAGGGGTGTATCAGCGGCACTCTTGAAGAGGTTTCTATCAACTGGGCCAAAGACATTTGAAGAGATAGACCAATATATGGTGACTGCTCGCCTACACCCAACTGACGACTCTGGGTAGACAACTTCATTGTTCCTACACTTCTCATCCATCAGTTCGAACGTGCAGAAAGAGAAGGTAATGTTTACCTGAAGCAGCTGAGCATGGAACGCATGATGAAGTACTTCTTCCTTGCTGGTCATGTACAGTATGCTCGATATTTGACCCAGTACTTGTTGGAAATGCATGCATTCCATACCATAGAGGCTAAGCCAGACCTTGTCTGTCGGCACCATGAGGGTTACTGGAATGCTGTCTCTGCTGATCAGTTTGGTGAACAGACAGCCATTAAGATTGGCAAAGGAGCTCTCAAGGGCATGACACTATCGGCTGAGCTTGTATGTGAGTGGATTGATGCTTTTCCTATCACTACACACGTCTCAGACTGGGTGGATCATATGTACTCTGCTTACACACCTGGCCAAAATGCTCAAAAACTGCACAAAGAGGAGTTGAAGCACCATCGTGTGTTGGATGCAAAGGGTCGGGATCTAATTAACTCTGAGGTAGAGAAGTATCCTCACCCACTAGAAGATTACCGCCCTCATCTGTACAATCCTGTCACTGGCCAAATTGCACCTGCTGTTGTGAATGTTGCCAACTCAATTGTGATCGGCGAAAAAAATGCAGCGTAAGTACTTTGCCAGTCTTCCAGATGGGTTTTACAAGCCTATCAGTAGTCAAACCAAGACAATGTCTGTTCTCAAAAAAAAGATGAAGGGTGATAAAGTCAGGCCAGTTATAGACCTTGAGAACATTTTTCTCCGGCTATTGGTGATTGGTCAGCAGAGGCAGATGATGCTTGAGCCTTTATTTGCCTGTGAGCTGTGTGCTGTGCCTGCATCACTCATGGATGAAAGTGGTTGTCTCCGCAAAGGTAGCAAGTCAGGGTTGGTTAAACGTCTAGGAATCCATGAGACATTGCCAACACCAGCTGATATTGTTGTTGTGGATGTGTCACAACTGTTCTATCATATTGCATGGCCATATGGGGGCAGTCCCTCAGATTTAATTGCATCCATCAAGGCTCGTATGAGTCAATACCCAACTGCCACTGAGAAAATCATTGTCTTTGACAAGTATCAAGGTATTTCTGCAAAGAATCATGAGAGAATGCGCAGGGCTGGGACATTATCAACGACTATGAGCTTTCTATAGCAAGTCCTTTACCCAAACGACATGTCATCATGAAGAGCAAGAACAACAAGCGGAGGCTGGCAAGTATGTTATGCACCTTTAGTGTTGATGACAATGTGACAATGGATACTCGGGAAGATGGTGCATTTGATCATGATGATGCTGACGTCACCACGATTTCCTACGTCTTTATGGCAGCCAGCTCTGGAAAACATGTGATACGTGTACTTAGTTATGACACTTATGTGTTTGTCTTATTGGTGTACCTGGTGTATCGAGCAGATCTACAGTGCAGAGTACAGATGGAACGTTGGGATGGCACAGTCCTAGATATCAACGCAACCTGTTCTAACCTCGGACCAAAATGTCTACAACTCCTTGGCATGCATGCCCTCAGTGGGTGTGACACAACCTCTTATCCATATGGCAAAGGCAAGATAGGTGCGCTAAAAACTTTGCTGGCTGGAAACTTCCCAGGTTTGGCTGATGTACTGGGCGAGGTAAGCTCCACAGAGGCTGATTTGCTAGAGGCAGCAAAACCCTTCTTTCTTCGTATGTATGGCCAGCAGCCGGGAACATCAATGGAATCTGCCCGCTTTATGCTGTTCACCAAAAAGAAGAAAAGCCCTGAAGTGATGGCGCTTCTTCCAACATTGACTAATCTGCAGCAGCATGTGTTGAGAGCTCATTTGCAAGTAATGTTGTGGAAAGCAGCAGGTCATCAAGCTCCACCAGATGAGTCGGCTGATATCACAAAATTTGGATGGGAGTTGCAGGATAGTATTCCTATTCCTGTCATTGATAAGGGTAACCCAGCACCGCCTGGGCTAATTGACGTGATCCAATGTAAATGTAAAGCACAGGCTAAGAAGTGTATCACTGAGGCGTGTGGCTGCCATAAAGAACAATCTGTCATGTACATCGTACTGTAACTGCTCTGGTGAAGATGGCTGCTACAATCCATACACAAACAGACGGGTTGTTCAAGCAACAGATGATGATGTTGACATGGAGGATGTTGGGGAAGCTAGTGATGATGACCCAGAAGATGTAGAACATAATGTTGAGGAAGAGAGTGATGCAAACCATAATGTTGAGGAAGAGAGTGATGAGGATGCTGAAGAGGGTGATGACGGCCAGGACAATGTTAGGGACAGTCTTCCTGATCCAAGTTACGAGTGGGAGCAAGACAATGTTTAAAATTCAATGCAAACAATAACATCTACTGTTTATTTTTTTTATTTTCCACCTATGCAATATCAAGTATCAGTTACTGTAACATGTAAACACTTTTCGCCTAAAAATTAGAATAAAGTGAATAACGAATGTAATGTTCATGGAGTTTTTATTTCCTATTGTTGTCAAGCCAAAAGTCAATGTTAACCTGTATCTGACCTTTAGCCTGTGAATTTACCTTTGAAAAACAAAATAACATCAGCAATGGTTTTTTAAACCCATTAATACCGTAGAAGAGAAGTATTCCTTATCATTAAGGCGCATGTGGGTCAAAAGTTAGATTTTAGCTGTAACCTCAGCAGCCATCTTGGATTATGCAAATTACGAGAATTGTTTAAAAAAAGATTTTTTTGGCAACTGGGCTAAAATTGCTCCGGGAACCAATATGAATGCAAATCAAGAAAAACTTCATTGAAAGAATATTTGTAGGTAAAAGTTTGAACTTCAGAGATGATCTGGCGGCCATTTTGGATTATGCAAATTACACGAATTGCCCAACATAACTTGCAACTAAGCTAACATTGCATCAGGTACCAATGTGAACGCATGTCATCAAAAAGAAAATTACAGAAAAGAACATTTGTGGGTCAAAGTTAAATTTCAGATAATATTCGGCGGCCATCTTGGATTATGCAAATTAAGAGAATTGTCTAACATAAATTTTTCAGCAATGAAGCTAAATTTGCTTTAGGTACCCATATGAATGCAAATCAACGAAAAATTTCATTGGAAAGAACATTTTTAGGTCCATGGTAGGATTTTAGAGATGATTTGGCGGCCATCTTGGATTATGCAAATTACGAGAGTTGCCCAACATTAATTTTTGGGCAACCAAGCTAAAATTGTTTCAGGTATCCAAATGAATGCAAATCGACAAAACAACTTCATAGGAAAGAACATTTCAAGGTTCACTATTGGAGATATATGAGTGTCAAATCGACTACAACAGGAGTACAATTGACAATAACGCAAGCTACAGAAATCTACAGCTCGCAGAGCAATGCCCACTGCAGCAAGAAGCATCTGTTCAGTGGTCTGCATGAACATCCGTGTCAAGAGAGCCGGGTATATGGCACGCTACAATCGGCTGTGGAGAATCAAACTCCACTACGAACTTTACCCCGTTGGGGTGCAAACGAGAATTCCAAGTACAGGTATCAAGTCACACGAAGGACCTTTCATAGGTCTTCTTGCTACGTGCGGTTATCTCATTTGAAAGAAGATTCAGGTACAATAATGAAGTTTGCGTAGCACCGGTAGGACTACAGTATCTAGCCGTTGGATCACTGCCATGACCGTGCACAGGATCTCTGATACGTCCCTATGTGTAGCCGTGCAATTTTCATGCCAAATGCCACGAAAACTCGCTAATTTTGTCTCTTGTTTCCTGTCATTTGACTTTCTTGCCACGTATTACTAGAAGAAGTTAGAAATGGTGATCAATAGTAGGTTGTGGGCCAAGTCGTCGCGGGGCCGGTACGTTGTGGGGCCGGATTCTCATATCCGTGTACGTCAACGCGGTGACCGTCTCCCTTATCAAAGCAACAGCATCTTCGGTGTCCTGCTCTGGTTTGCCGATCATGGTCTTGAGTGCAATATTTGTGTTAGGCACTATGCTTGTTGCTGGTCTACATATATATAAAAAATGATCATTTTAGTGATGTTTTTTTACTGTACTGTACATAGCATTGTCTACAACCAGCGTGACTGCGCGATCTAACCAATTTGTTCACTGTGACTGCGTGCAGTAAACTCAGCGACATAATGTGCCGAGTTTAGTGTCTCAATGTTCGTAGCCTTACATGAGTTTATAATAGATATACACCACTGAAGTTCGTTTCCGATCTTAATATTTTACTATTGCATAAGGTTTAGTCTTACAAAGGCGTTAACAAAGTGAGGGACTGCTCCATCTCACTCCGATTGAAGTTGAGAAGACTTATGTTTACAACAAATTATGTTCATCAACAAAAGAATCGCGCACGCGCAGCGCGACGACCACTGCGCTTTAATTACCTTCCCACATAATGTTTGAATGCTAAATTTTTCTTATAAAAGCGGTGTAAACTGCATAAAGTTAACTGATATAGCATATTTCTTTAGAATATATCTAAGAAAGAAACATGGGAACAGTACATTTCTCATCATACTTCTTGTCTACTAACTGTACCCCTCGCAATATATGCAAATGACAGAAAGTAACGTTACTCTCTTACAAGTTTTATGTGTGAAAGAAGGACGGGAACCGTCCATAATTAATCAGAGAACAATATGTACAACCAGATATAAACTGAAAATGCTCACGTATTTCAGTATATGCTGAAGTTGAATCTTTTGCAAAAGTTTGCAACTTTTTCGAAATTGCTATGATCAACATCTTAAACAATATTCACAACAAATAATTCCAAAGGTCACTAAGTATACAAATATGTAATTAGCTGAAACAAAAATACTAAATTTCAAGCCAAAAATAAACCGGCTTGTTTGTCAGTAAACGGATTGTTTCGAGTTGTGAATTTTGGCTTATTTTTGGCTTTCTGGCATGCCAAGTCTGGTTTCTGTGCATGCCAGTTTTGTTTTTGATATGGCATATATACATGCCAAGCCTAGATCACTTCAGCTTGCCAGCAAGCCAGTCTGTACTGAACAATGGTTTACAGGCAATCCACTATCATATGAACATGGCTAGCTGGCAAGCCATGTCTAAGATACTTTGGCTTGCTGATATACCAGAGAATGCTGAAAAGTGGCTTATTTACAAACCGATATCACACTTCTCTGGCTCAACAGTAAGCCAATTCTGGTTCCATCTGGTTTGAAGATGAGCCAATATTAGTGCAATGTGGCTTACCGACAAACCAATTTTTTGACTAATTCTGGTTTACAGGCAAGCCACTTTGAGAATTCCTCTGGTTTACAAACAAGCCATTATAAGCTGGCTTGCAGGCATGCCACTCCAGGGCTATTGTATGGCTTCCTCACAAACCAGTTCAATATGAATCATATTGGGGGGGGGGGGTGGGGGTGAATAATTATTTCTGACCATCCTTCGAATTCAAATTGGATTTCATCAAATTTTGCAGATACAGGGTAGGATATCATCAAATGGAATAGCCTATTGGGTCCTTTTGTGTTGTACCACATCTGAAACACAGACAACAGCTGTAGTAGTTAGAAATCCTGCAGACTACATGAAAAAACAACAAAGTATTACAATTAATCTCAGAGTAAAATTATTGCATTTTGACAAGAAAGGAAACAGTAATTGTTGCAACATAATCAAATCTAATATTTACAAGGGTCTACTCACTAAAAACGACATTCTTTTGAATGTTACTTGTAAAATCACATTGATAACATAATTTGATGCATCACAAGATGAAATGCCAGATGGTATAACATTTACCTCTTGCATCTGATGCCAATTGCTAGCAGTTTCACTGGGAAACCACTGCACCCTACAGGCTACTCATAATTACCAGGCCATTTACCTCACATCCCTGCTTTCGGTTGAAGATATTTAAAGAAGCCATAAAATGCTTCATAATTTACAAACGATGTATAAAACTGGACTTTCTTGTTATCGTGCTTGATGTTCTCAATGCTGAAAATTCTGCCTTCTAGTTGGTAGATTCTGTCCTTGAGAAACGAATTTTCTCTTTCAACCGCCGCGAGGTCATTTATTTTGCCTTCAAGTTCGTTGACTTGTGAAACCATATCGGCGTGCTGCATCAACAACCCTCTATTTCTTTGAATAAGAGAACTCATGAAATTGCCCACAGTTTCATCAAATCTCAGATAATCATGATCGATACTGTATTCAATGTCACTGCCACGCTGGATCCTGCAAACGTCTGGCTCGTCGTCAACTGTTGTACACATATCAATTGAAGTCCGAGTGAAAGTGTAGGCGTCGTATTCGCTACTGCAAAGCCCTATCTCTTCGTATGCAGCAATGAGACTTACCACTGGCACGGCCACGTCGGTCTCGGTAGTTCGACCAGCTGATAATGATGTTCGAGTTGTCCTTGGACGGATTGGTTTAGCGGCTCTGTACGGGAATATTGATGGTACATAGTCCGGCGAATTTCGATCTGGGCTGGGTTTTCCAGTGACAAAATGGCTACCGCACACTCTTGAGTTGTGCGATGGTTTCCACTGCCTGCCATTGCGGTCTTTCCGGCTAACAACACGAATCCATGCTCGTCTACGGTCTTCTGGCTTTTTTGGAAACCGGTGAAACGAAATGTTCACTTTACCTCGTCGATTTGTGCAGTTAAAGACGCAGCAATGATCGCTTTTGCCCATGTCGAAACGCGACTCACGTCACACAGACAACAACCATAACACATGTGCTGAATGAACGTTCGAACGTACGAGCGCGAGCGCCCCCCAAGTGCAAATCTCACGCACTTCTCGCCATTTTCGAGATCTCGTCGGCCATATGCGTCTAAGGTTATTCAGTCTTTGTCGATCGCTAGAAGTCTCTAGAAATTGAAATGTTCCTTTCACACATCTGATGTAATCAAAGTTTGAAACCCCAGATAACTAAGCAGACGTAGCACAACATTGTCTCTTTCCATGCTGCAGAATATAACACCTTCAAGAAACAACACAAACTGCTTGCTCCTTCCTAGACTAGCACATCTAAACAGGGCAACTTTGCATTTATGCCTGGCAATGTGAGTTTTACAGCATCCTGGAATAGAAAAGATGCAAACATTAAAAATTTTAGGTACAAGATTAGCTCCTAGTAAAACACACACTATCAAGCTACTAGTACAATGAAGGCAAAGCCTAGCTACTGGCATATTTAGGTAAATTGTACAAGTATATTGTAATGTTCATTTGCGGTATTCTAAATTACTGTCATGCTCTCACATATTTGACTGCAGGAACACAATTAAGCCTTTGAGCACCAAGGTCAATTTTTGCTGCCTTTTAATATACCCCAGTCATTTTTTCAGAATTTTGGCAAATTTTGATAAGAAACAGTAATCAATGACATGTGATGTCCATTTGATTCACAATTATGGAAAAATTACAGAAAAATTCATTTAAATTAGTTAAAATGTTGCACTAACGTTTTGCTGGGAAAAATTGCAGCACTCAAAGGGTTAAGGAAATATCAATACTGTACTCACTCCATAAGTTCTACTGGAGAAAAATATGATTTATGAAAAGGCGAATTGATAGATAAAATTATGGAAACTCGGCTGGTCGAATTGCCAGAGTATTTTTGCGACGGTCACAAGACCTTAATTCTTTGCTGGTGCACAAATAACCTCAAATGACTGTTCAGAGTAAAGTCTCTTAGCATGAAAAAGATAGCTCTCAAAAGCTATTGTCATTGTCGTAGGCCTTGCTCCATCACTGCAATGGCAAAGATGAGTAAAACTATTGTTTGAATGTCACAATGACGAATTTCAATCCCAGAATATAAATGAATTTATTCAAAGGTAAGATATATTAGAGTCATAGTGCAATGTTCTTTTGAGACTTGCAAAGAATTTGGAAAGAAATTTGAGAAGGATTTTAAACTCTGGCTGTGCAACAGTCGTCATTGATGACATACTCCACATATATGTTTAAATTTGAAAAAAGAAAATTAGGCTCCATCAACAGTAATTTTGGCTACTTCTTCAGTATTTCAGTACTATTTATCAATTACAGTTTCTTAACCATCCTACAGCATACTAAAACGCCATGTATTATGCTTGTAAACACAGCCTGTATATTTGTTATGATCATCTTTATAACTGACAAATGAATTCTCATCCCACCCTGAATGAAATTTTCAACAGTAATAATGCTACATGTAGAAAAGACTGCCCTGAGAAGCTAAACATTAGGGATTTCATCGTGCTCCAATGACTTGAATGGGAAACTGCATTTATGTAGTGAACAAAAATGCTGGAAAAAAGTCCCTAAGTTGTGGCTAATTGAGATAAGAATAACAGTACCGAGACATAATCTAACAAGTTAACATATAATTCATGTGTACCCGTTTTGTGGCATATCTTACTCACTGAGAATACGTCATCTTAAAAGGTCGTAGCAAGGATCATTTTGTGCGGAAAAGCTAATATGGGGGGGGGGGGGTGAAATAAAATATGAGTATGAACCTATCACACACCCTGAAGGTGCACAGGGAACCTTTCACATCGTAGCACAGGGCTGTGCCAACATCCTGGCACAGCTTGAGCAGCACATCCTTGTACTAGCTATGTACTTGACAAAACTATAGCAGCCATAATTTGTACAGAGCTCTAGTATGGGGATGTGTGCTGTAGGCATGCAGTGTTCGCGCTAGGATTTTTTTCAAATTAGCCATGGTATGCTGGTGAGGCTAATTCATACAAAAAAAAAACATTAGCCACAGCAAAAATTGATTAGCTACGCAAATATTTTACTCAAAACACAAAGATGTGGACGTCACAGGAACATTTCTAAACACATTTCATGAGCAAATCATTTTGAGTCACATACTCACTAGTCCCCGTGCTAGAAGACAAAAAATTGCTAACCCAGCCTGTTTCAACTGGCCTTCCTGTGACTTGTGGTTTCACTGCCTGCTGTCCACCTGCAAAATGTGAGGGGAAAATTGCGTTTGACATGAAGAATTTTTCCTAAATTTACAAAACTTGTGTACCAAAACTATAGGAAAATACCACAGACTTTTGTTCCTTGTCTTTAAAGATACGAATGAGTTACTTTATTAGCATAGAGCATGACCGTTTATACATGATATGACTATGCTATACTTCTGTGCTTTCCTACAACCTCGGGAGCTCCATGTGAATTTCTCTGTGAACACAATAACCCTATGCATTGGAAGCATTCTGCTCCTTGACACCCAAGTAATAATTGCGGGAATAAATGAAATTACAACAACAGCAACAACAACAACAAAAAACACAAAATAGCATGTCATGCGATCGCAGTGTCCAATGCGATGGTAGTTGACTCCTTTATGCATGTGTTGTATTGAAAAGCATGGATGGTCATGATGAGCGGACTATTTGTTAAAAGGGTTGAGCAAATATTACAAACGTTTACAAACCCATTAGGTTTGATAATATTACCTTACTGATGAAAGAAAGCAATAAAGAATAACAAAATAATGGAGAATGGAAGTTGAAGTTACGAAACTGCAAGTTTTTTAATCCTTGGTCCCTCTTCCTAATAGAGTCCTTTTTGATGTCATATCCGCCCAAGCTGCTATGCCAGTCCGGTTATCTCAACGTAGCGATGGACGATTTTCTTTCTTAACAAGAGAGATTTCATTTGTCACAGCACGATCCTAATGAATAATCTTTTTTATTTGAGGAATTTCACTCATGACTACAACAAATTTCATTGCTTATTATGTATTTTTATCTTTGAAAGGTCTGTGTTTTTGAGTGCTGCACAGTGCATACATGTAGTGGACCCATATCCGTTAAATTTTTACGTATGAGCTTGACGTCAAATCGTATGGATTGTTTGTCTTTTATTTTCCGAGATTCAATTCAAGCTGTAGAAACTTAGAAATTCGTCTTATTCATCCCAGAATTGCATCCGTTCTTTGAAATCGAACTTGGCTGAGGAATTTTATGTCAGTTACATAGGCTAGGAAACATCCGTCTCTGTGTTTGTTTTGCTGCAGGCAATGCGTTTCTACATGTCGTTTACCCCGATCAACTTTACTACTCTCCTGAGCAGCTGTCTCCTACATTACTCTAGCCCATCGGGCTAGTAGAGGTACCAAAAATTACTTGCCCGGCGATACAAACTGCTAGTCAGTGAGTTCGGGGTAGTGGATTTGCTCACCGTACCCCTGTTAAATAAATATTCCTATTCTGGTGAACAGAGTATTCGGGTTGCTTCCAGCACCCGCAAGTAATAGTGCAGAGGCGATTGTAGTTGAGTGATTGATCCAACGAAGTGTCCAAACAATTTTTGGGGCGAAACTTTCAATTCGCAAGCGTAGCTAATGACTTTATAAACATTTTCGCCAAATGAGGGTTTTATTCACATTTTGCGAGTGTGGTGAGCGCTAACGCAAACACTGGGCATGTATTGTGCTTAGCACTATATACATGTACTAGAAGTGCTTTTCACCTCCCTGTAGCAGGGCATGTGCTTAGCACAGTGATCAACGCATCCGCATACCAGCCCTGTTGAAATTTTCAGCCCTTTTTCACCCTGGACACAAAGATACCTACCTCCCTGTACTAGTAGTCTTATTGTAAATACACAGTGCCGTTGTGGCTATGCAAACATTCACATACCAGCTATGTTGGAATTTCCCTAATACAGAACTGTATACATTGCAGGTACAGGGCTGACTGAGAAGCAGATGGTCAAGCAGAGTTTTTCAAACCCATGTTGCATGTACTATTTGCAAAACTTTTGTACTGGACTGTTGACACACTAGGTACATGGATGTGAAATGCAGCTGTAATATTTATTTTTCTGACTATGCTGTACTGGGGAGATCTTTGTAATAGCTGGTAGTCTCTGTAGTTCCTCAGGGCTGGTACAGCTATGTGCACATCCCTGAACCAGCCCTCAGAAGGTATACAGAAGTCTTTGTACTGAGTCTGACAGAAATCAGTTCCGGCATATTTAAAGCTCCATTAGCTGTAACTGTTGGCAGTTTCCTATAAGCTTTGTTTTGTGTATGTATTGCAGTTTCTTGTTCTACTTCTTAAGGCATAATGAATATCCAGCATTTAGGTCATCAACCCAGTTCATATGTGTATATTTTGTTGAAAATTGGAATTTCAGTCTGGAATAGAATTCATTTGTCAACAATATCAGTGGTTGTTAAACATGTAATACAGTATGTTGTCAAGCAGAATGTTGGTATTCAAGATGCTGTTTTGTAGCTATCGAAACTGCGGTTTATACACACAACAATAAAGATTGAACAAAATTGCTAAAACTTGCAGCTAATGTGCCTTATGTAATTTGCACTGAATTAAACTTACAAATTTTTTTGACAAGAAATACTTACGTCACAACTGTAACAATTTTCCAACTGCAGTTTTTCTACCAAAGATACTCTGGATACTCTTGAGAAAAAAGCTGCCAACATTTTGATGCCTGTTTAACAGCAAGGAAAATGGCAAATTATGTTAGTTTTGATACATCTAAGTAAAATTCAATATCATAAACCAGGTGCATGCAAGTGGCTCCCCTCATATGATTGATTATAACTATAATACGTGGAAGCATGTATGTCTGTTGTGTGACCATGACAAAGATATATAACAGATATAGGTGATAACAGCTGAAATTTGAACAAACAATGAACAAACCCAAAATCTTAGTGTAATATGTGAAAATGTGACAAATATTCATGTATGACATAATAACTATCGCTAGACTCAATGATATTTGATCACCTTTCATATCCAACTTGAGTAGCACAATATCTGAGGGCAGGTTTTCAATCTGCTTCCACATTGTACTCAGAGAATCAATTGTTAATTTATGGAGCTGAATGCTTTTATGTCATGTTATCATGTCCTGGACAATCTGTTGAAAAAGAAACAAATAAGTATCTACATGTATTACCGGTAAGTGGTAGTCAATAGTGAACATTTGTAAATGAAGTTATTTGCTGAAAATGAGTTATTTTAGTCTGTACCTGCCTTGAATGAAATATAAGATGGCTCACAAGATTTGTGTAAAAACTATTGTGCTTATAGGCAATGATGTTGAAGGACTCAGTTCAAATCATGCACTGGAAACTTACATTCCCCTTGAATAACATAATCCGCCATAACATCATTTTGGACAAACGATTTGTGAGGAATGTGTCTGTATTAACTCGCATAAGTTGCCAGTGTGAGGTTATTATCAACGTAAACAAGTAATCAGCCATGAAACAGTCTATGTTTGTTGTTGGAAGAATGGAAAGTGGGTACCTGCATCTCAGCAATAGCAAGCTAGCGTGCCTTACGATCACATAGAAATGAAGCGTGAAACAAATGTGCAGTTTACTCACTTTTTCTGGTTCCTTCTTGTAAAATAGGTATCTATCTAATGTGGCGATAGCTCTTATCATATACCTACATTCACGTGCCTGTGTGAAGCTACGGGAGAAAGCGCCCTCAGATCTGTGCATTTTTTACGTATCACGGTCCGACCTGGTGCCCAAATATGGGCAATCGCGTGTATTTCTGAACTATCTCAATTCTGGTAACTACGCGCGTTGCTATCCGCAAACGTTCCATTTGTACACAAAGCCAGCGAGAGATTAGGAAAACGTCTGCTCGCTCAGATCGTAATTGCGCGTGGCGACAGTGGAACCACACACGTGACATGGCTTTTATTTCTATATTCTAGTGATATCCTTTGTATACTAAGTGCGTGCCTGTTCAGTATAAATTGCAAGAAACTGACATCACGCTTTTATCCTTCTTACACCTCGATTTCAGCCTTGATCTCTGTTGGTCACGTAATAGTACGGATGTTGCTTTGCGCGTTCTAGCATTCTGCAGGTAAACAAATGACGTCATTATGTATGTCAATCCGCGACGGGAAGCGGCCATCGTATTTATGAAAATCTGACACAATTGGCGATGAAGTTTTGATATCGCACGCATTTTTATATCCTAAACAATGTTGAATATTATGTAAACTACATATTTATCATTCCATAAGGTATATGATAAAACCTTTACGGCCCTGATACAGCTTTTGCGGCCCTTGGTCGTACGGTGAACGGGCCCTCGCACGCTCGGGCCCTTCCGCCGTACGACCTCGGGCCGCAAAAGCCGTATCAGGGCCGTAAAGATTATTGTGCAGCTACTTGTTGGTGTTAGTGTATCCATCCTGTACGATAATGACAAGGGGTTATTAAATGCAATGTGAACTGATGGATGACACAATACGATTAAATGATTAATCTTTCCCTTGAAGATGGACAATGGGGCAGCTGACAACGGACGATGTACCACAGTCGTTATGTTTACTGGGTAGTTTGTAAAAGTGTAGTTTATGCTGCGTTCCGATGTTCTGTTCCGTAGCCTTGTAACCCTAACCCCATAAAGCCTGTGGTGAAAAGCCTTCCAAACACATTAACAGTCAAGAGGGACACACACACACACACACACACGCACATCGGTTCACACATCAGAAATTGGCAATGATATGAATGATATGAATACATGCAACGCTATCAATTTCCGCTGGTGTAGCGGTGATTGCGGAGGACAATAGCGAATAGTTTTAACAAGGAAATGTTCACTTTTGAAGCATGTTACTGAAATGTTTTGAGCTAAACCGATGTGCTTTGAGGGAAAAACATGCCCGGTTTAAATCAATGACTTTCCCATCTTCCATGGAATCTGCAAAAACAAATACGTAAAGCTGACATTTGATTGGTACTTAGCCTCCAATTTCAAAAACGTTGGTGCGCCACTGAGATACATCAGCAGTTCTTCCGAAGTCATACTTCATCGGTGATGGAAGCCATTACTATCGGCTGTTGTGCAGGATCTCTTAGGTAAACTGACAGACTGCAAAAGTACGGATTCAATCGGAATCGTAAGAAACACGACGAAAACACCATCTCGGCTGTGGGAAGGCCCAAATCATTCAGAACTTTGGCGCGCATCTGTGCTAGGAAATAATACGCGACTCCCTGAAGTAAAAGGATGAGAATTCGACTAGCCGGCGCTGCGTTCCCTTTAGGGATGGACCATTGGATCTTGGGACGGGGGGTGGTCACAATGAAATTGTGAAAAAAATTTTTTACTATTGTAAATTCTAAACAATTTTTTTTGAAATTGAGGTTAGCTGTGCAAATTTTTTTTCAGAGTAAATTTTCAGATTTATAATTTTTTTTTTAGTTCGTCGCTGTCTGAGCATAAAGAGGGCAAAGATGTGGTTCGAAGCACCGCAAGCGACCGCGCAAGTGGTCACGGGGAGACGGCAGGAAGGGGTTGTCCCCCTCCTGTCGTTGGAGCTTTTGAAAAATAGAGATTAAAATGGTGTTATTTGGTGGCACTTTGGGGAGTATTTTGCGGGGGAGGTCAGCCGTTGGAGCTTTTTAAAAATAGAATTAAAATGGTGTTATTTGGTGGCACTTTAGGAGCATTTTTTTTCAGATTGCACATCTTCCTCTGAAACATGGTCTTCTGCTCCTCAGTAGCTTCCTATAGATTTAAAAATTGACTATTTTTGTTTCCTGGCTTCCCTTTCTAATGCGTGGTGAAATGCCTACATCATCCTACCAAACATCTCATGATTTACAATTCATTTTGACAAGCTGAGAAGCTGTTTGCAAATTATATTGAAATTTGCATATTTGTATTTTTAGAGCAATTGTTGCCCTTTTTGATCAAAACATCTATTTCTCTGTAGCAGTATGTCCAAATTGATTGGATGTGTATAGATGTGGTGAAATTTCAATATTTGTCTTTTTAGGGCAATTATGCCCATAAGGGGAACGCTCAATTAACTTAGAAGTACCCGAGTAACCCGAGTTGGTTATCAGAGGATTAATCTCTATGTCAACATATGCGAACAGATTATCTTTAGTGTAAACAAAACATTAGCACTGACGGAATTACTTTTAGTATGGCCCACGCCGATTGGCGCTTAACTTGATGACGGCTCTGCTCTGTCCGGCACTCACCAACCAGCGTTAAAAATGCCGTCCAGCACTTGCTGTTACTTTGAGGTCATCATTTAGTTCAATAAATTGCATGAAGAGTTTACAAAAATAATGGTACTATAGAATTCCTTTTAATAAAATGCCGTTTAAACAATACCAGCAGTTATTAACGTACGCTGATTTTGCATAAGAAAAGCTATTTAAGCTGGTTGAGGGTACGTTCACAAAGATCATTGCCCTTTGAAGTAAAGTTTTTTCGGTCACACAATATCTCTGTACAATCGAAAGGAGACAAACTGACGATTTTTTGCTTTGTATGAATGTTTATAACCCTATAAAAGAAAGTACGATAGCGAAAATCAGCACAACAAAACAGGACTTTTACTGAAACGTACTCTTTCAATTTCAGTTCAGACTCAATGAGTGGCATTGCGGAAAGGTGCATGCAATGCAATGAAAGTCACGAGCAATCTTTGGTGTCAACGGATCCGTCTTTGAAATATCAGTGAACACTCACTTATTTTTCTGGTCGAAAAGCCAAAGGATACTTGTCCATCGCAAGAAGCCTCTCTGTTTGCAGCGTATTCATTTTTAGCCGGATGCCGGCCAAATTGACCAGCTACTTCCGTATTTTGGCCGGCTACTTTTCAGCAATGTTTCGCTCTCTAGCCCCGAAATTCTGGTTTTGATAATAATATTTTGATATTTTTGTTGTCTTGCAAGCCGGAGATAACATTTCAGAAGTGCCGATGTGGCTATATGTAGTCTAGCAATTTACGCGGTGAACTTGTTGCTATCTAGTATCAGCCTGTAGTACCGCGATCTGCGAACGTGTACTGTACTGGGAATCGCTCTCGAGGTCAACCTTGCTTTCCCGACTACAGCCCGAATTATTCCGACGTTCACATCGGGTGTAGCTTACCATTGGACTGACGTTACGCCCACGAATAGCCGACCATTTCCGAATAAAGCCGACGTTTGTTTCTCTCAAACGCGGAAGAGAAAGTCGACGCTTGAGAGCTTTGGTTTTCTGCGTAAGAGTAGGGCCTTGTCTGATGGGTTGGTAGGTTTTTGAATAAATGTAAAGCGACCAAAAGTAACTGAGTCTCATTTTTCTCATACTTTTGAAACTTCACGTCAATCCATCCATGGTCGATCATAGTGTCAATATTCAAGTCGATCGACATCGCGTTTTGTGGAGGGGCCATGGTTAAACGGAATGGAAAGTCTACGCTTGTAAACTTTGATTTTCTGCGTAAGAGTAGGACTTTGTCTTTTGACTTTGGGAGAACAGTCACATTGAATTTCTACTCCACCTGGAAAGTCACTGAAATTTTTCCATTGTCTTTGGCTCTGTGTCACAGTCTATTACTCGTGCTACCGTCCACCGGCCGGCCTCGTCAACTGCCTCTACCATTTCTCCTTTCATATATGTAAGAGTGGCCATATTGTTACAAACGGCAAGCAATTCATTGATTTCGTTCTTTTTATCGGAGATGTCACAGGATACGCGCAGCTCTTGGAGTAAGGATTGTTACGTTGTTTTGATGTGCATGAAAAAGGTGGACACGTGGAAAGAACGTTCCATGCTGTTCTGATCACATTTGCATATATGATCAATGCACGTTACTGAAGTGAAGCGTCCGAAAATAGGAAACAAATGGAAATTAACGAAGAACGATATTTTGTTTCACCATATTTCTAAAACTTTGTTAGAGCCGAAATTAAAGATGAAATTAGATTACTTTCATTGAAAAGTGGGTAGTTCACTTTTTCCTGTCAACATAGTTCCATGTGCAAGCATATGTGTGTGCCTGTGGTATTGAGTGAGTCGTTACAGCCCTGACGTTCCTATCATAGCACCAGCTGGATAAGATAAGTGCAACAATGAAACATTAACACCTTTGGGGATTAAAAGTCTTCTGTTTGTCACCCAAGTTGACAGGCAGCAACTCGGGTTTCAGGTACCATCCAAGTTAATGGAACCTTCCCTCTGAAAGGGCTTGTCCAATTTCTTTGAAATTTGCTATATAAATCCCTTAAGATTTGTTTAAATCATGCTCTTTTTTGTGGTGGAAAAATTCTTCAGATAATTGTCATTCAGCATTGCTACACACAAACGATTATTCATGCAGATTTATTCAGTATTTGTTATCGAGACACTTTCAAAGTTCAACCCTTTGTGTGT
Organism: Ptychodera flava; assembly: GCF_041260155.1. NCBI lineage: Eukaryota > Metazoa > Hemichordata > Enteropneusta > Ptychoderidae > Ptychodera > Ptychodera flava. The sequence continues at coordinate 22,320,303 of NC_091931.1, forward strand.
TGTTTGTGTGGGATTTGTTGGATAGATGGCATTTTACGTTGTGTATTGTTGAATGTTAAAAAATGTGTTGTTGTTGTTTTGAGGTTGTTTTTTTGAGAAAAAAGAATTGAAAATGCCTTTTTAAAAGCAAAATAATACATAATGACTTGATATGTTGTTTTATCATTATTGACGTGTTTCTACTTGTTCACCCATTCTTGAGTTCATCATTGCAATAAAATGCTGTGAAAAAAATGAACCTGATGTGGCCTGCATCTGTTTACCTTGATCTTAAAAGGCACATATAACTTTCTGTCTTGACAACCATACCATAGTTTCAAGGTTTTACCTAGTATACCTGCTTGGTTTGTACGCAGGAAACAAGTAGAGAACAGGCTGTATAATTTTATAATTTTCAAGTGATCAGAATACAAAAGTCCTGAAAAGACAAGATAATCACAACTTCCAGTATAAGGGATACAGTCAGTCTAATGTATAAATTAAATTTAAAATGAGCCTGGAGGATGTACTTAAAATACGGAAAGTTGCTTCCTGTCGGTAAAATCTAAAAAAAATTCAAGATTTTAAAGACTTTTGCAGATTTGTTTTTTTACGCATTTGTCTTCTTATTTATTTTTTTTTATTTTGCAAACTAGTTTGAAGATTTTTTTCCCTAACTTTCTGCTCTGAACATTTTTTTTCTTCTGTTTTTGACCACCCACTCCAAAGATTTAATGGTCTATCCCTTAAGAGTACGATCAATCAGCAAGTACTATAATTCTTATATGTGTCACGGAGGTCTCAATGAAGTTAACATTTGTCGGTAATAATGGTGTTAAAATTGAGCTATTTTAAAGCGTAATGTTACAAAGGGGGAAACGTGGGTCAAAGGTGAAGGACCTCCCTCCTGTACGGTTATGCACCGCGTGAACGACCGTTGACCTTCACTGACAGGAGCCTCATTATCAGCTATGGCCTGTGTGTATTTTTGGCACACTGCAGGGACCGCTAGAAACAGTTATTTCAAACATTCGATCGTAACTTGATAATCAAGGGCCCAGCCGGTTCTTCCGCTTTATTTTTGTCGACCTGGAACACATAAACACCGCTTACCACAAAGTTCAAAAACTTGCAGGGCTAATAGGTACTAATGAGTACTCGTGCACCTGGGTATAGAAATTTTGATTGGTCACGTGACCTGGCGGCCATTTTGGATTTTTCAAAAACCGGAAAATTGCTTCTCCTAATGATCCAGGGGCTTTGGTCAATTTGAATTTTTCTATATAGCAAGCATGACCTAAGGTCTTTAGATTTTGTATATAAAATCGCGTGCGGTCATGTGACTTTGGCCGCCATATTGGATTTTCGAAAAATACCAATTTAATCTTCAAAAATCTTCTCCAGAACCAACACATCGATTGAGCTGAAATTTTACTCATGCTATCCTTAGAGGAATATCGTTCAAGTTTGCAAAAGACATTTGGATTGGTCACATGATTTGCCGCAATATTGGATTTTCGAAAAATACCAATTTAATCTTCAAAAATCTTCTTCTCCAGAACTAAAACAACGATTGAACTGAAATTTTATTCATGTGATCCTTAGAGTGATCTCTTGCTAGTTTGCAAAAGACATTTGGATCGGTCGCGTGATTTGGCCGCCATCTTGGACTTTTGAAAAATACCAATTAATCTTAAAAAATCTTCTTTTCAAGAACCAACACTCTGATTGAGCTGATATTTTACCCATGTCATCCTTAGAGTGATGTCTTTCAAGTTTGCAAATGACATTTGAATGGGTCACGTGATTTGGCCGCAATATTGGATTTTCGAAAAATACTAGTACCAATTTAATCTTTAAAAATCGTCTCCTCTAGAAGTAATACACCGATTGAGCTGAAATTTTACTCCTGACATCCTTAGAATTGATCTCTTTTGAAGTTTGCAAAAGGCATTCGGATCGGTCACGTGATTTGGCCGCCATATTTAATTTTTAAAAAAATACCAGTTTAATCTTTAAAAATCTTCTTCTCCAGAACTAACATGCCAATTTAGCTGAAACTTTACTACTGTCATCATTAGAGTGATCTGTTTCAAGATTGCGATAGGCATTTTGACAGGTCACGTGATTTGATCGCCGTATTGGATTTTCGAAAAAATATCAATTTAATATTTTAAAAATCTTCTTCTCCGGAATCAACACACCGATTGAGCTGAAATTTTACATATGTCATCTTAAGTGTGATCTCTTTCAGTTTGCGAAAGACATTTGGATCAGTCACGTGACCTGGCGGCCATTATGGATTTTCCAAAACCCTAAAATGGCTTCTTCTGATTATCCAGGGGTCTGGTTAATTTGATTTTTTATAAAGCAAGCATGATCTAAGGTCTTTGGAATTTGCTGATAAAATCGCCTGCGGTCACGTGACTTGGCGCCATATTGGATTTCGAAAAAATACCAATTAATCTTAAAACAAACTTCTTCTTCAGAACTAACACACCGATTGTGCTGAAATTTCACTAATTTCATCCTTAGAGTTAACTTCTGTCAAGTTTGCAAAAGACATTTGGATCGGTCACGTAATTTGACCGCCATTTTGGATTTTCGAAAAGTACCAATTTAATCTTTAAAAATCTTCTCCTCCAGAACTACACCGATTGAACCGAAATTTTACTCCTGTCATCCTTAGAGTGATGTCTTTCAAGTTTACAAATGACATTTGGATTGGTCACGAGATTTGGCCGCCATATTGGATTTTTGAAAAATACCAATTTAATCTTTAAAAATCGTCTGCTCTAGAAGTAATACACCGGTTGAGCTGAAAATTTACTCCTGTCATCCTTTGAGTGATCTCTTTCAAGTTTGCAAAAGACATTCTAATCGGTCGCATGATTTATCCGCCATATTTGATTTTCAAAAAATACAAATTTAATCTAGAAAAATCTTCTTCTCCAGAAATAAATAACCGATTGAGCTGAAATTTTACTCGTGTTATTCTTAGAGTGATATCTTCAAGTTTTCAAACGATATTTGGATCGGTCAAGAGATTTGGCCGCCATATTGGATTTTGTGAAAATCACAATTTAATCTTTAAAAATATTCTACCCCAGAACCAAAACACTGATTTGAAATGAAATTTTACTCGTGTCATCCGAAGTGTGATCTCTTCCAAGTTTGCAAAAAGCATTTCGATCGGTCAAGTAGTTTGGCCGCCATATTTGATTTTGCATTAATGATATGATTACCAGTGAAACCTACAGTAACTATGAGATGATGTTCAAAATCCTTCTTTAGGTAAAAGATACAAAAGACTTTTCCAAGCTCAAATTTTGCACATAATATCATCAGTGCAAGATTTTGAAACCATGTTAACCGCTTGGGCCCCGCCAACGCTGCTTGCAGCTTTAATCTTCTTCTTCTCGTTCTTCCGCTCTTTTTTGTCGACCTAGAACTGAAACACCGCTGACCGCAAACTTCTAAAACTTGAAGATCTAATAGGTAACTATGAGATCTCGTGCCTCTGGGTATACAAATTTCGATTGGTCACGTGACCTGGCGGCCATATTGGATTTCCAAATACCCCAAAATGGCTTCTCCTGATGATCCCAGGGGTCTGGCAAATTTGAATTTTTTCACATAGCGAGTATGACCTGTTTTCAGAATTTGCAAATAAATCATGTGCGGTCACGTGACTTAGGCCACATTGGATTTTCGAAAAATACCAATTTAATCTTCAAAATCTTCACAAGAAATAACGCGCTGATTGAGCTATAATTTTACTCATGTCATCCTTAGAGTGACCTCTTTCAAGTTTGCAGAAGACAGTGGCTCGGTCACATGACTTGGCCGCCATATTGAATTTTTGAAAAATACAAATTTAATCATTAAAAATCTTCTTCACCAGAAATAACGGGCTGATTTAGCTGAAATTTTACTCATGTCATCTTAAGAGTGATCTCTTTCAAATTTGCAAAAGACAGTGGATCGGTCACGTGACTTGGCGGCCATATTGGATTTTCGAAAAATACAAATTTAATCATTAAAAATCTCCTTCTCCATAACTTAAACACTGATTGAGTTGAAATTTTAGTCATATCATCCTCACAGTGATCTCTTTCAAGTTTGTAAAAGACATTTGGATTGGTCACGTGATTTGGCCGTCATATTAGATTTTCGAAAAATACCAAGTAAATATTCAAAAATATTCTTCTCAAGAAGAAATACACTGATTGAGTTGAAATTTTACTCATGTTATCCTTAGCGTGATCTCTCTTTCAAGTTTGCAAATGACATTTGGATCGGTCATGTGATTAGGCCGCCATATAGGATTTTCGAGAAATACCAATTTAATCTTCAAAAATCTTCTTCTCCAGAACCAGTTTAAGTTTACTCATGTCATCCTTAGAGTGATCTCTTTCAAGTTTCCAAACTGCATTGGATCGGTCATGTGATTTGAACGCCATATTGGATTTGCAAAAATTGCAATTTAATCATTAAATATCTTGTTCTCCAGAGCTAACTCGCCGATTAAGCTGAAATTTTACTCGTGTGTAATATCTTTGAAGTTTGAAAAAGGCTAAAGGATCAGCCACATGGTTTATCCGCCATATTGGATTTTGCGAAAATCAAAATTTAATCTTTCAAAATCTTCTACTCGAGAAGAAACACACCGATACAACTGATATTTTACTCGTGTCAACCTTAAGATGACCAATTTCAATTGTGTGAACAGCAGTTGGATCAGTTATGTGGTTTGGCGGCCATATTGGTTTTGGCGAAAATGATGTTCAGTATTCTCCTGTACAAGAATCAAAATATCAATTTAAACTAAAATTTCGCACATACTTCCATCATTGCAAGCATCTGAAACCAGGGCAACCGCTTGGGCCCCGCCAATGTTGCTTGCAGCTTTAATTTAACTTGATCTTTGTTGTAAAATATGTCCTTATTAACTTGTCCCAGGAGCAAGGCTGTGTATTTAGCATGGCCATTGCAAAGATTAAGGACATGTCAACAATACAACAATAGAGTTGATCACGATTTCAGGTTTGTTATTAAATTTTGCTGCACGCGCGCGACATCGGACATCGCGATAGCCGTGGGTCAATAGTGGTGTTTTCGGAGAGGATTTCAGCCTTTTACGGGCTGGTTTCGACTTTTATTTTTGTTAAACCCCTCAAACGTTAAAGTCAAAACCAGCCCGTCAAAGGCAGAAATCCCGTCCGAAAACACCACAGCTACAGATCCACAGCTACGGATATCGCTGCCTGAAATTCTGACAACTTTTTTGGTACATGCGGGGCTATTGTGGCAGCTTGTAGTCTGAGCCATACATTGTTGTGGTTTTTAGTATCCATTTTTGGCCTAACACTAGCAGGTTTTACTTTAATCGTTCTCTGGGAAAATGCGGACAATCCGCAGAGTTATATTAATTTTTGATGAAAGAAAAATGACGACGCAGAACTTGTGATCAATCCAATTTATTGTCAGTTTATTTCTTCAATGTATTATTTTGACATTTATATGCCCACAGACTTGAAGCAAAACCATGTCTTCTGTTCATTAGAAAACTTCACCAAAGTGTATCGCACAAAACTAGAGCTAATCAATCTGTCACACTCAAATGCAGGCATGGATGCGCATGGCCCTCGCTGTTATCAATGTTAGTGACATGATGTGCAATTCTGGTTTTAGTTATTAACCAGTCACTGTCATGACAATAGCTTGAAAACAGGCCGATTAATTTAAAGTTCATGAATGGTTTAAACTTAAACCATGCCCATAAACTTGCCACTTGTGGTTGGCTTAAAGATGAGCCAATGAGTTTCTCGGATATAAACAAACCAATGAGGCAAGTGGCTCAAATTTAAACTAGTAAATTACATTGTTAGGGGCTTAAATAGAAATTAGGTTTAAATTTTTGCCGTGACGGGCTTGATAATAAGCCACCTATGCATTGGCATGAATACATGCCATTCATACTCTGTGTGGTGGCGTGTCTTCAAACCAAAACAATGGTAGTGGATTTCGGGCAAACCGAAATAAACATATACACACTGATTCACCCGCAAAGCACATACAAACCAAGTGATTAAATTTCCAGCCAGAAGAATTTGCTGTGTATATATGTATCCGTTGTAAATGTATATCCGTTTTCTATAATCATTAATTGTGCAAATGAGGTTACAATAGGCAAGCCACGCCCATAAAGAAACTAATTGATTATTGCAATTTGCAATCCAAATTTACGTAAAAGATTTGATTTTGATCCTATAAGACTTGTTAAGAGATCACGCCAACAAACAGACAGGCACAGACAAACATACAGACAGGCAAACAGACAGACATTGCTGCGACATAGCTTACGTGTCTACAAACGTGAGCTAAAAATTACAAAAGTGGCGATACCCTTGTTTTTTGAAGAAACCCTACCTTAAGTTGCCTAAGCATTCTGTAGCTGTGACTTAGTGTACAAGTGACTGCTCCAGTCGTCATAGAATATGAGAGACACACGAATCGGTTGTTAATAATTTAATTTTGCAATTATTCAACAAGAGTTTGATTAAAATACCAGCTTAACATCTGTACAGGCTTAGTGCCAGACTACGGCACATCAGATGTTTCAATAAATACTTATCGTTAGAGTAAAAATATATACTGTCAATTTTTCTTTCTACAAAAATTCTTAAACAAGTATGATTAAACTGTCTGTCTTTCTAGATCGAATTAGAGCTTCGTGGAATTAAAGAAAGAAGAATTAAAAATAATTCAATATCTATTTAAAAAATACAAAAATAGTATGAGGTTATCCCTCGATATCACCTCTTGGTGGGGTCGTATTGCTGCGAGTGCGGTTGTGGGCCGCATCACACGAGTCGAAGACGAGTCTAAGACGAGTGTGATGCGGCCCACAACCGCACGAGCAGCAATACGACCCTACCAGAGGTGATATCGAGGGATAACCTCTTTATCATATACCTATGCCCACGTTATTGAATGAATAAATCTCGTATATTAAAATATGATACGTTTCACTGTGGTTTTTCTTGATGGACTACATTTGTTTGCGTCATCTTGCTAAGGCGGATTGATATACTAGCGTCTGACGTAATCTATCAGCTGGCTCATTGCCAATTATTTTACGGTTGAGCAGAGAAATGCTTGAACTCTGTCATCAAACATGTAGGATATCTACCGAATCGGTACGGTACATGCAAGTGTTGTGTTTGGTATTATTTTCCAGAACGCATTTACCATGAATACACGATATTTTTCAAAGTTGTGCTTTTGAATTTGACGGTCCTCCGACATGTCCGATTTGCTTGTCGTCTGCGCGTCTGTGCTTATGCACGGACGGAACAGCTGGTCTGTCATCGATCTGTCAGTGCCCGTACGGTGTGATGCATGCTCTGCTCTTTAATTTGTTCGAATTGGTAGCAATACTTGCAGGTTAATCCGATATCGACACGTGTTTTATTTAGTTACCCCGCATTTCCCTATGCTTCAAAACCCTGCCACTTTTGGAGATCGGACATGATATCGTAGTCAAAATCATAGACGCGCACCATAGTTTTTTGATTAGGGCGCCACCATGTAAGTAGTCCGGTATGCAAATCAACAGGCCGTATCAGGCTTTGTTATGTAAATCAACATGTCGTATCACTTTTTCATATGCAAATATTCAATTGAATGAAAGAAAGACACGCTGATCATTCCTTTCATATGCAAATCAACAAGGCGTATCACTGTATTGACATGCAAATCAACATGATAAATCATGTCACTAAACTAAGTACAGACACAATACAGGGCATAGGTATATGATAATATAATATTACATTGAAAGCTATTTTTTGAAGTGAGTGAGGAATAAGAGTGAAACTCGGATAAAAGTCATACACACATACTTTTTTATGTACATAAGCAATAATAATTTGTTTACAAATACAATACTTGCCGATTTTACAAAAAAAGTAAATAATCTTAAAAAGAAAAAGACTACGTACACCAACCAAAATGCAAAATCATTAAAAACACACTATTACTACAGTAACTATATTAAAATGTTTAACAACATCCGGTTGACTGTGAAAAATAAAGAGAGAAATTCAGAATGAAAAAATGACTGTGATGGCGCTTAATAAAAGTGGGCATCATCTACTCACACACAAAAAAAGAAAAAACACAAGAAAAAGAACCCGCCCCGTGGAAAAAAAAACAAACGAAAGGGACATCCATAGAAAAAGCTCAACATTCAAAATTAATTTATTAAAAACGTCATGTTCATGAATGCCTAGTTCTTCAATCAACGAATCCCGTACAGCATGATGCCAATGAATTATAAATATCATCTCATTGACGTCAAGGTTAACGAGACGCCCATTATTCTTTGTAACACTTGAACGGGTACTATTTACGGTACGTAACAGGTTACAAGTAGACAAGCGCTTTTGGTTGGACGCCGACCGTCCCCTTGCTGCATAGGGCCGCCTCTCCCCAACACAACAATGCCTTAAGTATATGATCTCCTCAGTATTGCGTTGCCTAGCTGGCGGGCATTATGTATAGTCCAGCGGGGGCATGATGCAAGAGTTCCACTGAGCCGCCCTGCAATCGCCTTTTTCTAGGACACATAATTTCTGCTGCTTTCTGCTAGCATCCCATAATTGCTAGGGGAGTTTGCTCAGATATCTTCTAACTCACCATATCATCATAAATAAACGCTAGTATCTCACCAAATCATGATCAATAAATACGAGTATCAAAGTTTGAGAATTGAGGTACAGGTTAGAACATAGTCTTGAAAATGTCACTGCTGGGTATAGAGGACTTAACTCATCGTTAAAACGCGTATGCGTCCGACAGGCAAATCACACTCTCATTATTATATCAAAACAATGAACAAGCATGAAGCAGACGCGATTTCTCTGTACCTTCACTGATATTGCACCCCCCTACTATAGGACTGTGGAGAACAACCTTTCTGCAATTGGGATCGACATGCCATGTACATGTATGTTAGAGCGGATAAGTGAGAAACTATTTCAAATTATGATACAAGGATGAAAATTGCATGTCGGCCCATGTAAGGTCACTTTTAATGCAAAAATTGAATATGGCGGCCATTTTTCAAGATTGCCACCAAACGACTTCCGGAAAACTGAAATAATTGATAATTAACTAGGTAAAAATAATCTAAATTTGACGATTTTGGTGGTTATACCCATGGTTTTGACTTTGCTGAGCCTATTTCTAATGTTGGTTTCTTGTGATATTATCCACCATTGTGTCTGAAAATTGCTCCTCCAATGAACTAGAGAATAAAATGCGCATTTAGGACGTTAACAAATCAAAAATGAACTATGTAATAAAAGATATTCACTGTCCCACAACTGTTTTGATATTGTTTACATTATTATGACATGGCAGAATTTTATATATATCCGCGAGCATATTTTGCTTACATCAAGAGGTGGGGAACAATGTCAAATGCACTCCTTGCTATTGCAGATAAAGTAATTGGAATGATGTCATACTTCACCACAGCACACTGCTTGGCATCACTGCTGTGAAACCCAGCATGGGGTCCAATGTCAGCTTAGTATGCTGTTTACCAACTTAGCCCAGATACCAATTAACCAGCCGTTTTATCGGTTTATTCGTCTCACCTGAATTGACAGGAAGTGCCAGCGTGTAAGAGCCGAGCCACGGGTGAAAGGGCTTGAGTCATCTGGATGGTGTACAGATCGCACGAGGTTAAATGACAGCTGGATGAACGATCGGGCTAGGTGTAGGGTCAAAGTGCCCTATCCTAGTTGTATCTCATACATTTAAGTGTAAGCAATATTGCATGAGACGACAGTTAGTGCTAGAGATTTGTAGAAATAGCTTTTCAGGTATAAGGTGTTAAAAGTACAGACACTCGGCCCTATACCCAATAAATGTTACAGTAGAAAAAATAGGACTTAATCAGTGTTTGGTATTTTATAAACTGCTTTCTGGATAACAGACTGAAGTCAAAAAGATACAATTGAGGCCTTAAAATCCTTTCCTGTTTCTTATGAAATGGTGCAAGGCGGATACCATGATATTGCTGAAAATATTCCTAAATTGGATGAGATAAATGCTCTTCCAATAATTCTTGATCAGGCACGGTTGGCTGAGGGGAATGGAATAGAGAACATTCAACGCAAAAATAATGCCAGGTACCATCAGAGGTGTTGGTTCAAGATTAACAACACAAAATTACAGAGGACTGAAAAAAGAACGGCTTCTGGTGAGGCTACTTTATATGGTAGCAGCAGCAAATTGAAACGATCTTCTCTGTCAAATACATCTTAATGCCCTTTATGTGAGAAACACTCTCCAAAGTCGGGCCTGAGAGAAGCAATGGCAATGAAACCGAATGAAGGACTTCATGAGTGTGCAAGAACTCTTCAATATGGAAAGATGCTAGTCATACTCAGTGGCGGAGATATTGTAGCCCAGGAGCTTAAATACCATCCTGCGTGTTAAACTGCACTCTACAACAGAGAAAGAGGAAGAGGGACGTATCCAATAGCCTTTTTATAACTCATTACCTATATTAGTGAAAACAAGATTAACAGCGGTGATACAGGCCCCATGATGTCCGAGCTGACTGACCTTGTAGCTCCATACGAACAGCGACTTAAACAATTGGGTATTGATTCGCCAAGTTTAAATCGGACAAGGTTAAAGGAAATGTTGCTATCGCATATTCCTGAAATGGAAGCGCATCAGAAAGGACGAGAGATACTTCTTGCTTTTAAGAAATATATTTGCCCAGTGCTATCACAAGCTAGTGATTATAGTGATGCAGTTCATTTGGCAAAGCTGCTGATATCCTTGGGAAACAAATGCTTGACCACAAGGACCAACCCTTTTTCATTAGCTAAGTAAATCCGATGGCATTGGCCAGAGGCCTTTGGAGAGGACAAGTTCGTAAGAATGTTTGGTGGATTGCATATGGCGGCATTTTAAACCATTGGAACTCTACTGAGAGATAGTATCAGCTAATGAAGGAAGCATATAATGAATATTTAAATAAAATTAAAATGACCAGGAAAATGTCATCAGTTTTTGGCTTTGGTGTGAACAAAGCAATGTGAGAGCCCATTGTTCTTGTTTATTAGTCAATTGTTTTTGACCTTGAACTGACTATCTTTATATTGGTGCGATGATTTCGGAAGGCAATTTTACTTTGTATCGCACGGTATTATCAGAAGTGTTGCCACATTTTTTGCCAATGGTAATATGACAGAACCTGTGCTCGTGAAAGGACTGCCGCCGAATACACTGCAGCACTCGTGCAAATCCCGGTAGTACGGCGGGCTTCCACTCACAGGTCATGGGGCTCTGTTATTATTACAGTTCGTGCGTACTACTTGTCTGTCAAATTCTAAACGCAACTTCATAAGCTTCAGCTCGACCCTGCGTAGTTATATAATATTGAGATCACTTTAAGGAGGCATCGAATCAGCTTTCACTTTCATTGGTCAATGCCGCCACACCCTCTATTTTGATTGGCTAAATCATTGTTTACTTATTTATCGAGCTATCGATTGATCAATGGACTGATCGATCGATCGGGGATAGATCTATCTCCATGAATCTATTACCATGAATCATTTGATCGAATAAGTTATCAGTTGATTTATACGGTATCAGTACATTTGTTGATACGTTATCGGCAAGGAAGAATTACTACGTTATCGGTAAATTTTTACTACGTTAATGGTTGGAAAAAATTACTACATTCAGTTCGTTATTATGTTATCGGTTGATTTGAAACGTTATCTGTAACATTTACTACGTTATCGGGTTTGATACGTTATCGATTAGTTTCTACGTTATCGGTTGTGAAAGGGGACCGCCGGCGCACAAACTCGAGCCCTTGTCTACATGCAGGCTGATTCGTACCGTAAATAGTACCGGTTTAGTGTCATTGAGAAGAATGGGACGTCTCATTAACTTGGACGTCCATGAGATGATATTGATGACCAACAAGATGAAAGTATTCGCTTAAATGCTCAAAATATACTGCAATAGCAATCATTGAAAGAGTATAAAATCAAGTGCAACTAATGTACTCTGGCAAATTAGCAAATCACACAAGTGTATTACGTTTGTGTAAAGATGTTGCATCACTTGTAGAATATCGACTGGCGTATATGGTACAATGGCTTGCTCTGAAGATCCCATTGACGCCGCTGATTTTAAATACGAGCCGCTGGAAGGGGACGAGGCCGCAGATGTAATGAGAAGAAGAACACATGAAGAGGAGGCCGACGAAAATGACCCCACCAGTATTCTGGAATTTCTCTCGAAACCGACAAATTTGACAGTCGTCGAGTACAAACGCGACATATTGGACAAACTTACGAATCTGAACGAGCTGTATCGTGTCTGGAAAAAGGCGGAGAAGAAAGAGCAGTTTGCAAACAAGCTGATCAGGTGTGATTATCCAACGACGTACATCAAAATGCACAAGCAATGGCATTCACTGATACATGAGGACCAGACCAAGCAGCTGGGCTCCCAGGAATACGTTGTGGCACTGGCCAAAGCGACCGTGGTTCTGCAGAACGCATGCCATGCGTCGCGGGAAATGGGTTTGACCATCGGCAAGGCGGGATTGGTGAAGATCCTTATCGGGGAGCTCACACTGATGAAGTTGTACGCCGCGCAGTCAGAACGAGATAAAATCAAGGATATATATCAGAAAGCCGTGTTTGCCACCCTGCACAACGTCATACGCCATTGCAATGAAAATCGTGGTTACTTCCGAGACACAGGGGCAGTGTCCTTGTTTCAGTTTTACTTAAAGCTGGACAATCTCCCTTACAGGGCCTTTGCCTTGTTGACGTTGTCCTACATCATCGACGATGAAGAGAACGATAAAATCAGCGCGGGAAACGAGAACATTGAATTCTTAGTCGCTTTACTGAAATCCGCCGTTGCTGCGGAGGACCACCGTGAGCAGAAACATCTATTTCATGTGACCGAACTGGTGGATGGGATGACGAAGCTGGCTTTAAACGATAATAATAAGGTAAGACGAGGAAAGGTGAGAAAAGCGAAAAAGTCTCACTTGTAAACCTTGGTCTAGCATCTAATTGTTCAGGTAACAGATGCTATTGACAAATAACCACACAGAAAGATTAAAGGAAAAGCGTACGGATTGAGAGAGATAAATATATCTGAATAAACCAACAAACGAACACAACAACTACTAAATAAATAAATATATATATAAATAAGTAAATAAATAAATAGATAAATAAATAAATAAATAAACCAACAAACGTACACAACAACTAATCTCACACAAAGGAAACAATGCATTATGACAAGTACCGTAATACTTTGATACAAGCAAATTTCAATGCAAGGAGTCATTTTAAAAGAAATCATTTTCATATGTTTTTTGATGTCATATTCCCTGTATAACTGAGTTACCTTATATCCACTTAGCCCAACTTATAAGAAAACTTGTACGCTGACCATGAAACTTTTATTGAGTGAATTTTCAATCGGGGACACAAGACTGAAGCATGATCAGTTTCTTGCACTGCCTAATGTAAATACACTCTGGATTCACCACATTATTCTGTAATGGTGGTAACCACAAAATTTAGCTTCATCCAAAAAACTATCATGGCCAGCCAGTGCCTTGTAGCTATCTTTAAGTTTGTGGTTAGCCTGTGGTAACATTAAGGTTTTACGCGTCCCTAACTTCGAAGCTCGAACTGTCCTAGAGGAAAGTTTGAACCAATAATTTTATTAGCAGGTATGATAAAAGTCATGGGTCAAGGATATGCAGGAATTTTGGCACTGGATAAAGATATAAATCAATTTATAGTACTTGAAATTTAAATTGTTCGCTATTTTAACTGTTTTAAGAAAATTTAAATTTTGATTTTCATAAATTTAAGACTTCGAAAACTTCTTACTCTGCAAACTTAAATTTGAGTTCACGCAGTAGCATATTATCAAAGTAAACTTATAGCAAAATTATGAGCGTCCGAATATCTGTAGTCACGAGGTGTATTTGAACCAAACCAACTCCTTTACTGTGTATGCATCACGATGTCGTAGGTGACAATCGTTGAAGTCGGTGTTCTGCCCTTATTGGTAAAGCTGTTAAAAGAAGGCAGTCTGGAAGAAAAGCGACTCTCGGCAACCGCTCTCTGGACTCTGGCTTTCCACAAAGACAACAAAGACAAAATAAAGAAGGAAAAGGGCTGTTTGAAAGGTTCGTTATGTGAAACGAATCGATTGTTCGAAGAAACGTAACTTAATACCATTGCAGTGAATAGAGTAACCGTAGTTAAATGTCGTAAAACATATTGCTCATCTATTTACATAAGCCACGCTTCGAGAGATTGATCGTACCGTAGAGTTACCTGATGTTCTTTTAGTTGAACCTTCTACATTGATGGAAATCGATGTTACTGAGAGAGGCAGCTACCTGTGTGTAAACATACCACTAATTCTATTTTATCAGTTCGGTTTTATACTGAAAGTTCACCAAATTTTGTTCAATATCATGAATATACAAACCAAATAATATACAAGTAGTGTTTATAAGAAAATATTGTTCAGCGGTAGACCTCAGTAATGAGGGATGACGCACCATATACTCAACATATGCGTCGTTAGTTCTCTCCAAACATAGATGTCTGAATATTTTTGTGCAAGCTAATCCTCACATCTATGACCGCCTTTTCAATCGATAATTCGATTTCATTGCAGCTTTGGAAAAACTAAAGGGTGAAGAAGATGTCGGATTGAAGAAGGCCTGTGCAGGTGCACTGTTGGTGCTTAAAATTGGTCACGTAATGATCAGTTACAACTGGGGCGTTAAGGAGCGGGTGATAAAAATGAAAACCAAACTCCAAGCGGCAGGATATAGTGTCTGGATGGATATGGAGAAAAAGGGTGAGCTCCCTCGAGGTGGCCAGATAGAATATTCCCTTACAATTTGAGTTTGCCCTCAAAATTTCAAAATACAAATGGTCTGTAAATGTACTACGTATTGAACACGAACACGAAGAAAAAAATCAAACACGAGAAAGAAAATACAAGTAAAGCCATGTGCTCTCATTAGACTTGGTTGAAGTTGGTGAATTTCTAAAAAAGTAAATCATTTGAAACAGTTTCTCTTGTGTCTCTCCTATTTCATACAAACCTATTTGGCTGCCCAGGTCAGATTTTCCTAGGAATTCGAACGTGTTTCCTTTGCGTCTATGCAGTGAGTGAGTTAGTTTCTGACGAATTTCGGGTGAAACTCTTCTGTATCGCGTTCACCCCACTCACACGTTTCATATGAAAACAGAACACAAATAATCGTGTTCACCCAATCACACGTTCACATATTACAGACTTGAACCAAGTCTGTATGTGCTTATATTAAATTTCAACATACATTTAATGTAATTATACCGAGGGAAATACGTGCGTACGTTTCCATGTATCAAAATGATAACAAATTGTCATGTAGGTCTGAACGTTTTCACACGAAAAGAAATGGGTGTGGATAGACAAATGTTACTGCACATTTTCAGGTGGCGACCTCTTCGAAGCAATGGCGGGTGCAGTTGAAGACGCCGATGTTGTGTTAATTTGCATGTCAGAGAAGTATAAAAACAGCAACAATTGCAGATTGGGTAAGTGTTCCTCAAGACGCAGTATTTGAACTCGAAATGATTAAAAATGAGGAGGGCAGTACAGATCAACGACTTGCTCGGTGTTATTCCAAATTCCTCTAAAAATATCTGACAGTATGCATTTGGTCGAGTGACACACTCTTGCTACCGTGACAATAATTGTTAATGTACGGATACCAGTTCACGGAGATTAAAACGAAACGTTGCATGCGCCAGCGATGGTCACGACATTTAGAAACTATTGCAAAACTACCAGTCACTGAGGTTTTTACCTCCATTTGTACTATACGATAAGTCCAAAAACGTATGGGTCGGATAACATGCTTTTCAAAAATAGGGAAGATAGCTAGGGATTTTTGTTTTACATTTATTGTCATATTTATTCTCGCCTTGCAGTTATTCAAAGCAATGAGGTGGTGCTCCTTAAGAAGGGCTGATTTCATAAGTTCAATGTCGGAGAAAGAAATCAATTATGAAAAATTTCCCTCAAACGCCGAAGCAATTACAAACACTGGCAAAAGGTACCAGAGTGATAATAAAGAACCCTCTGATGCCGCAAGGTACTTCATCCCATTCAATTTAACGGGTGTAACATTTATGGTAACTGATTTATGGGTATATTTGTAAAATCGAGCTCAAAGGTCGTGTGGGTCTCTTAAAGATATTGGCAAATAAAGTTGTTCACAAATTTATCCATGTATACCAAAAATCAGACCTCTAACTATTTTATGTTAGCCGAGAATTAGACATGTGCATGTTAAATGAGGTACAGAATTCAGCGCCTTAAGGACCCCCGTCCCGTCATACTGAATATGAAGGATGTAGCACTTGTGCTTACTGATTCATAGGCATATGCATATTTGAGGTCAAGGGTCATCAAGGTCACATGGAATTTTGTCAAAACATTTTCCTCCCGTAGTTATCCCTGTGTACGAGACCTCCAGCTCTATTGGCTAGCCTAGAATTAGATATGTTCATAATTAATGAGATACAGGAAGTGACTGGTCATGTGACATTTTGTCTAAAACTTGGTTTCCATACGTATCCCTATATACCAAAAATCAGAACTCTAGCTCTCTTCACAAGCCAAGAATTAGATGTGTACATAAATAATGAGATACAGTATGATATGAAGGTCAAAGGTCAACAGCAACCACAAAATTTAGATGTGTAATTTTGGTCCCACAACTGACATTGTTCGAGTGACAAAAGCCTTCTCAGACTCTTACATAGGCTAGAATAAGATATGGCCATAGCTTTAATAGCTGCAGAGGTATAGGGCAGGTAGAAGAAGACGACAGCTGAACGCAAGTAAAAACCAATAGGGGCCCAAGCCCTGGCTTGGGCCCCTTATAACAGTTTCGCTGAATCCGATCAAAACGAATCACCAAATCACCTTACAGGCCGTTCTTGACGTGTAAGGTGGTGTGCAATTACCAAACACACTTTTTTCAAAGTAATATTTCTTATCAAAGACGTCATACTGTTAGTATATAGTTTCGAAATTCAAAGAATCTACAGTTTAGTGTGGTAGCAATAGTATGGCGCGTAATCCCGGCCAAAATTATCACTTGACATTTTGAGCCAACCTGCATGCAACACTCACGAACCTGCATGCACTCTCACAGATCTTCATGCAACTTTTACGGACCTCCATGCAACTCTCACCAGCCTTCATGCAAATCGTGAAATGCATTTGCTTTGAGCCAGCCTCAATCCAACTTGCGCGAACCTCAATGTAAAATAATGCATTCGTTTTAGCGCCGCGAACTCATTTGAACTACACTGCTTTCGTCTTGCTTGAAGCTCGGTTTCGAGCTGAATGCATTCGTGTCGGGGTACAGTCCGTGTGTGTTTGGGGGGACTTGGTTGGGGCAAACTATTTTTATATTGAGTCCACTGCATGCTGCTTTTGATTTAAATGAATGCACTTTTAAGTTGAGAAAACCATACGTGGACTGGAGTCCACTGCATCTGGCTAACTTGTGTGAATGGCATTCTATCGTATTTTATTTTACTCTGTTTTTGCTTCAAGTAGACTGTGCCAGAATGTGGTTTACAAAAAGCCAACCTATCATTAAAGAGACTAACTTTGCCCCGACAACATGGAAGCATATGAGACGTCAAAATTCGTCATATCAACGTCATATGACCTTTCTAATATATTTTTCTGACATTGAGCCTCTGAAAAAAAGACCCGACAGTGCAGCATGTGCAGTACAACGAGTTTCCCGTCGCGTTGCCTCGCTTGTATGATGTCGTCGTGTCGCTCGATTAGGTCAGTCGAGGTCGCATGGAAAACCGACATGTCGGTTTCCACGCAGGCGGTGAGTCGCCTGTCGCGTGGACGAGTTTCCCCGTGTACACGGCTACGTCGCGCCGCCTGAGGAAAGCTTTAACCTCTACTCATGTTCAGAACAATGATCTGAGCCTATTAGTACATGTAGTTTTACAAAACTCGGACGGGAACGATACATACATTCCATAAATTGCAAGTAAACTAAGCAATTAATCAATAAGTAAACAAATAAATAAATGAATGAATAAATAAATCTATAAATAAATCCCAAACAACTACGAAATTGCTGACATTTTCTTGCCCGTTCTTGTTTTATATTTTAGTGTTTTCGTACGAGCATATTTTGGGTGATAAAAATCTGATGTAAGTATGATGGATACGTACTTACCTTCACCTCAAGACCATACTTAATATTTGGTTCAATAAAAGCTTTCGAGAACAGTACTAGAATTTGCTGTGTTATATACTTTCTTAGCCTAAGTATGATTCCTACTTTTTTTCATATACTATTATTTATCTCATTAATATGAAATTATCAAAAACAACCCGAGCAAAATATGGGAACTTCTTCTATGATAATATTCTTTACTGATAAATTGTAATATTACAGAGTTACGATTTGTGTGAAAAAGTATATACTTCGTTTTATTAATATTAACTGTCAGCTTATTAGCATCGCACCATTGAACAACATCTTGTAAATATACAGCCACAAAAGAAAGATTTAGGCCTACAATGCATGTTTCACTTGAAAAAGTGTGGAAAAGGTTGGAAACGTCGGCAAAAAGCCTAAAGTCAAAACATTCTGAAGAATTAGGAAGATCATTGATGTGCATCGAAAATAGTGTAGGGCAATGTACAGAGCCCTGGGGTACTCCATGCGTAATTGGTAAATGTTGACACATATATCCATAAAAAAAACATACTGTGACCGGTTATTTAAGTAGTCTGTGAACCAATATAGTGGAATTCCCCTAACATCATAATGTTGAAGTTTTGAGAGGAGAATAGAATGATCTAACGTATCGACTGCCTGGCGAAATCAATAAAAATCCCAATGGTAGAATTCCCTTGTTCGATTAAATTATTCATTACACTAATAAGAGAAGGTTTGGTCGGAAACCATACTGATGCTTATAGAAAAAAACATGTTTATTCAAATAGCCACCAATCGGTTATTCACAGTTTTTTATCAAGAATTTTATTAATAAGCGATAATGTATCCATATGCAGATATGTCAATTATTGTGTTTTCTACATCTATAAATTCCCTGGCGTTGTCAAAACTGCAAAAAAAATATTGTACCCTTCCAAGATCTTAATGGACTCAAGTAAACTTTGCAAGCCATAATAATGTACTAGGCTTCGTTTTGTACATTATTTTGTGCAAAGTTTCATTTCGTCCCTTAAGGAGCCGTTATTATTTACGGCCTGGGGTCGGAGGGATGTGAGAGGTCACTAAAAAATTGATAACTTCTAGGAAGTTACTCAAAATATGGAGAGGAAGAAGGGGTCTATTCAAGTTTTGGTGCGAAATAAGTTGAAACACCTCCCAGATTGCACCATTGCACATATCAATTTCTCAAAATTTTCGATGCAGGAGGGGGGACACCCCTGGCTCCCTTATGATACCGGGGCAATTATTCCATAAATGTTGAATTATTAAAGCCAATGAGCTGCAACTCTGCGAAATTTGTCCAACCTCAACAACAAGAAATTGAACAGATTTTTGTTAATTTTAAATTCCCCGCCATTTTCAAAATCTTGCCCCATACGATGTGAAAAACGGAGAATTTTTTGACCAAGTGGACTGAATCCCTTTCCCGTCATTTCAGTCCATTGCACCATGTTGTATTTGTACAGATTCAAATGTGTACATGCACCATTTACGCTGTTTATCATGTAGTTGCATGGAGGCGGCCATATTAGGGTGCGGCACCCGTTTATTATTTGTCTTAATGAAACCTCCCTATGCAGTCCCACTCAGTGGATAATTATACTTGAGTTAACATCTCTGAGTAAGAACATTTCTATGAACTAATTTTAATTTAAATATGAAATCATGAAAATAATGTCAAAAGTTGCAGCTCATGTGCCTTTAATGACAGTTTTAAAAAACTAATCACTTTTATATCAGTACTGGCATTAAAATTGAGACGGGGAGGATAATGAATTTAGGGAACACTAAGTTTTGGGGAGAGTTACCATTTTCCACGCACTCAATTTTCCTATCGCACCACCCCAGCTGCTGTTATATGATTACCTGTACGCATGAAGCATGCCCATTAAGCCATTTCGACAAGATATCAAAAATGTCCTTTATTAAATCGACATATAAAATGACTTGGTAGGAGTTTCTTTTAATTCGACTATTTGAATTTCAAGCCAGACGAAAGCAAGTGTATTTCAGATCAGTCGAACTTCAAAGGGAACCCTGGGAGTCCAATCCAAATGATTCGCCGGGCGCTTAAGCAAATGCATTTCATTACAAAGCGAATGTTCTCCATGAGAGTTGCATTGAGGTTGACCTAAAACGAATGCATTTCGCGAGAATTGCATTGAGGTTCGCGCAAGTTGGACTGAGGTTGGCTAAAAGCGAATGCATTTCACGAGTTGCATTTAGGTTCGTAAGAGTTGCATGAAGGTCGGTGAGAGTTGCATGGAGGTTCGTGAGAATTGCATGCAGGTTGGCTCAAAATGGTAGGTGTTAGTGTTGGCCTGGATTACGCGCCATAGAAATAGTTGGCCTGAAGATTAAGGGACTTATATTGAGGATCGAAAAGCTCAATTTTTGTATAGGTGATAAAAATGAATTCAATTCAGAAACTTGATTCCACTTTATTAATTTTAGTATCTCATTTGAAAAATAACTAACTATTTCGCATTACATATCATTTTAAATGGCAGGTGTTGAAGACTGACATTCAAAAAAGTGATTAAAGTAATTAGCAGAATTGAAAATGCTTATTTGAAATGTAAGAATATTATTGCAAAACAAAATTGTTATACTGTCATATAGTGTTTAAAGAACTTGATATGCAACTTTCACACAATTCATCTCAGCGAGATTGGAGTTAAATGCTTTTGAAATAACATGTAGGAAATCGGTCGATTTGCATAAAATTGCATAAATTTAGACTCATTGTCACACAACTTACGACTTCTTGCCATTATAAAAGGTGAACCCAGCTACTATGCTAATATTGGATTAACAACTTCGATGAAATTGGAATAAATCTTTGCAAAGTAATTTTTAGCAAAATATGCTGTATTATGTGCAACAACACCTGAAGTTTGACTTAAAGCGTATAGATTCATACAAAGGGGCATTCAACAAAGCTACATGCGAGAGCTATTACTGCTTCTTGATGGGCGGGTAATTTTTTCTGGGCGGGTGTAATTTTGTTCTTGCTCAATAGGCAACGTTCGAAAACCTTTCATGAAAAGTCCCATCAACACTTGAACACCCGAATCCTATAGGATTCGGCTGTTTAAGTTTTGATGGGAGCGGCAAGGGGGAGTTCTCGTAGCAATATATTTTTACTATAACCCAAACAGGATTCGAACCCTCACATACTCACGGCAACATCGCCTAGCTGCTAGGCCTCACAACCCCCCCCCCCCAAAAAAAAAAAAACCAAAAAAAACAGTCGGCCACCACTTCCAATCCAAAAGAGTTGGTCACAGTAACCGACTTAGATGTTACAATTCTGTGATCGACCGAGCAACACAGTGTGCATGGAGCAGACGACACACAGACACAGTACAAACACACATATAGTAATCGGAAAAGCACGAAGCTTTTTACTGAGCTATAGACAGACTCGGGGACAAGTAAATATCCACCAGCAGAAACTGTCCACTCAGGTTAAAGAAATATTATAACCCAAACAGGATTCGAACCCCCACACACTCACGGCAACATCGCCTAGCTGCTACCCCAAAGTTTACATTGAAAATTGCAGTCAAAGCTAAAATCAAATTCTACAAATATTTTAGCTAGACACAAAAAGATCTGGCCGTTTTTGCGATTAAATCTGTTTTATTTGGTACAGGGACATGTCAGAAATATGAAATAGACTTTTAACCGAAAAAATATTGGGACTCTACAGCTGTAACAGTCATATATTGAAGGGTACCGCAAAATCACAGTGTTGCAGATTTGCATGAATTTTTGTTAAACTTGTCATCATATAGGTCATCTGCTGAGCTTGTGTTTGAATATAACC
The DNA here is from genome assembly GCF_041260155.1 of Ptychodera flava. Classification (NCBI taxonomy): domain Eukaryota; kingdom Metazoa; phylum Hemichordata; class Enteropneusta; family Ptychoderidae; genus Ptychodera; species Ptychodera flava. Next base: position 22,342,499 of record NC_091931.1, read on the forward strand.
TCATTTGTTAGGTATCATTAGAAAGATAATATACTAATCTTTAAAATGACATATTGTAACATGCAATATCTTGTATAGTTTTCATGAAATATGACCAAAACTTACCCCATACCCCAAAGTTTACATTGAAAATTGCAGTCATAGCTAAAATCAAATTCTACCATTTTTTACCTAGACATATAAAATCAGGCATTTTTTGTATGAAATCTATTTCATTCGGTAATGGGTCATGTCAGAAATATAAAATATACTTTTAACATTGTAACTGTAATTATTACTGTAATTGTAACAGTCAGATTTTGAAGGGTACAGCAAAATCTCAGTATTCCTGACTTGCGTGCATTTTTGTTGAATCTATCTTCTTATAAGTCATCTGCTGAGCTTTTTATAGAATATAGTGTAAGTTGTTAGGTATCATTAGTAAGATAATTTACTAGTCTTTAAAATGACATATTGTAACATGCAATATCTTGTACAGTTTTTATGAAATATGACCAAAACTTACCCCATACCCCAAAGTTTACATCGAAAACTACTGTCATAGCTAATGTCAAATTCTACCATTTTTTGTAGCAATTTTTTGTATGAAATCTGTTTCATTTTGAACTGGCTATATCAGAAATACGAAATGAACTTTTAACAGAAAAAATATTGGGATTCTATAGCTTTAACAGTCGTATTCTGAGGGGTATCGAAAATCTCAGTATTCATGACTGGCACGCGTTTTTGTTAAATATTTTTCTTATAAGTCATCTGCTGAGCTTGTTATTAAATATAACCTGACTTGTTAGATATTATTAGAAAAGGTAATTTACTAGTCTTTAAGGTGACTATTGTTATATGCAATATCTTCTTTAGGTTACACGAAATATGACCAAAACAGACCCCATACCCCAAAGTTTACATTGGACATTACTGTCATAGCTAATGTCGAATTCTACCAGTTTTTCACCTAGACATAAAAATGGGGCAATGTTTTGTGTGAAATCTGTTTTATTTGGTACTAACACATGTTAAGAATAGGAAATAGACTTTTAACAGAAAAAACATTGGGATTCTATAGCTGTAACAGCTGTATTTTTAAGGGTACAGCCAAATCTCAGTATTCCTGATTCGCATTCGTTTTTGTTAAATCTGTCTTCTTATAAGTCCTCTGCTGAGTTTGTTATTGATTATAACCTGACTTGTTTAATATCATTGGAAAATTAATTAACTGGATTTTACACTGACATATTGTAACAGGCAATATTTTGTACAGTTTTCATGTAATATGACCGAAACTTACCCCATACCCCAAGGTTTATATAGAAAGTACTGTCATAGCTAACGTGATCAAATTCCGCGAATTTTTAGCTAGACATGATAAAAAGAGCTCTGTTTTGGTATTAAATCTATTGTATTTGGTACTTGGTCATATCAGATATGTGAAATAAACTTTAAAAGAAAAATATCTGGATTGTATAGTTGTAACAGCCATATTTTGAAGGGAAATGCAAAATCGCAGTACCGCAGACTGGCACCTTTTTGTTAAATTCTTCTTCTTGTAAGTCATCTGCTGAGCTTATTTTGTAACACAACCTGGCTTGTGAGGTATCATTAGTAGGGCAATTTATTCGTCTTTAAGATGACATATTGTAATATGCAATGTCTTTCATAGTTTTTCTGAAATATGGTCAAACTTTACCCCATACCCCAAAAGTTCAAATCGCAAATTACGGCTTATCTTAAATTCTACCATTTTTTGCTACACATAATACAAAAGGCAATTCTTGTATGAAATCTGATTTATTTGTTACAAAAGTATGTCACAAGTATAAAATTAACTTTTAATGGGAAGATGATACAATTTAGTAGCCATTTGGATCATTTTTGGAGGGGGGAACCAATATATGTCAAATATATGTGTTTCGGTAAATTTGCCCTGATACCTTGGTACCCCTCAAAATATGATCCAACAGGCTATCAAATCATATTATATTCCTGTTAAAAGTTAATTTCATATTTGTGACATACTTTTTTAACAAAAACACAGATTTCATAGATTGCATACAAGCATTGCCTTTTGTATACAAAGTTAATAAATTGTAAAAATGGTAGAGTTTCAGATTTGCAGTAATTTGCTGTATAAACCTTGAGGTAAGGGGTAAGCTTTGTCCTATTTCATAAAATCCAAACAAGATATTGCATATCACAATAGACCATTTTAAAAAAGTAGTAAATTACCTTTTTATTGATACCTAACAAGCCAGGTTACGTCAAAAATTAAGCTCAGCAGATGACGTATAAGAAGACAGATTTAACAAAAAAGCATGCGAGTTGGCAATACTGTGATTTTGCGATACCCTTCAAAATATGACTGTTACAGCTGTAGAGTCCCAATATAATTTCTGTGAAAAGTGTATTTCATATTTCTGACATTCCCCAGTAGCAAGCAAAAAGATTTCATATGAAGCATTGCCTTATTTGTTATGTCTAGCAAGAAAATTTGTAGAATTTGACGATAGCTACGAAATAATTTTCGATATAAACTTTGTGGTATGGGGTAAGTTTTCGTCATATTCCATGAAAACTATATAAGGTATGGCATATAACAATATGTCATGTTAAAGAGGCACTCCCACTTGGTAACATTTTTAAAACACATTTTTTTAATGCCAACGGTCGATATTTGACGTGGCGACTCCGCGCGGATCGCGAGATATCGATAAAAACATGTCATTTCCCGAGCGTATTTTTCACATCCCGAAGTTTTACGATCGTTTCTGGTTATGACCCGAAATCCCCCGAAAGTGTGTTGTTGTGCTGATTGACGATATTCTAAGGAGTCCAAAAACGTTCGAATGACGCAATTAATTTACCTCATACTGTGATGACTTTATATCCATCATTATCAATGCCTTTACCTCTGGTAATTCTTTTTAAAAACTTCTCCTTAGTTTTTGTCGTTTTCATTATTCTCAATCAGTTGTATTAAATTTTTAAACAATACCACATAGATATCAGTTTTCACGTGTAAAATATTAGTTGCCTCTGATGACTACATTTTGTCGTCTGCCACACAGTTACGCGTGGTTCGATACATAGCGGCCGCCGCGTGTGGTATGCGCGCATACCACGCGGCGGCCACTATGCATACTATGTGTCAACCGCACCTATCTGTGCTAGTCACCTATGCGAATTCTGGTGGAATCAGCAAACTTTGTTTTTCGTTTTTTTGCCAAGTCAGTAGGACTCGGCTTTCTCCCATGGGACATGACCGCTCACCGACGCAAGTAGTACTGCTTTGGCATACAGCAGCGTCAGCGTAGACTCGTACTCCATAGCTTAGTTGACAATGGCCCCAGTGCCGAACGTTCTATGTTCGGAAGCTGAATTCAGGTGGGCCACCGGGATTCAAACTTTGACTTTTTTGAGGACATGTTTTTATCGATATCTCGCGATCCGCGCGCAGTCGCCATGTCAAATATCGACCGTTGGCATTAAAAAAATGTGTTTTAAAAATGTTACCAAGTGGAGTGCCTCTTTAAAAACTACTAAATTACCTTTTCAATGGTACCAAATAAACATGGTATGTAATAAAATAGCACAGCAGATGACCTACAACGGGACAAAATTAACAAAAAATGCATATGAGTCTGCACTGCTGTGATTTTGCAATACCCCGCAGAATATGCCATTTACAGCCATAGAATCCCAATATTGTTTCTGTTAAAAGTCTATTTCATATTTCTGACATGTCCCTGTACCAAATAAAACAGATTTAATAACAAATACGGCCAGATTTTTTGTGTCTGGCTAAAAAAATTGTAGAATTTGATTTTAGCTATGACTGCAATTTTCAATGTAAACTTTGGGGTATAGGGTAAGTTTTGGTCATATTCAATGAAAACTATACTAGATATTGCATGTTACAATATGTCATTGTAAAAAACAGTTAAGTACCTGTCCAATGATTCTAAACAAGCCAGGTTATAATCAATAACAAGCTCAGCAGACGACTTATAAGAAGACAGATTTAACGAAAACGAATACGAATCTGCAACACTGTGGTTTTCAGTGCGGTACCTTTCAAAATATGACTGTTGTGCTGTAGAGTCCCAATATTTTTTCTGTTAAAAGTCTCTTTCATATTAATGACATATTCCTGTACCAAATTAAACACATTCAATAGCAAAACGGATAGATTTTTTGTGTCTAGCTAAACTATCTGTAGATTTTGATTTCAGCTATGACTGCAATTTTCAATGTAAACTTTGGGGTATTGGGTAAGTTTTGGTCATATTTCATGAACACTATACAAAATATTGCATGTTACAATATGTCATTTTAAAAATTAGTAAATTATCTTTCTAATGATACCTAACAAATGAGGTTATATTAAAAAACAAGCTCAGCAGATGACTTATAAGAAGACAGGTTTAACGAAAATGCATGCAAATCTGCAACACTGTGATTTTGCGGTACCCTTCAAAATATGACTGTTACAGCTGTAGAGTCCCAATATTTTTTCTGTTAAAAGTCTATTTCATATTTCTGACATGTCCCTGTATCAAATAAAACAGATTTCATACAAAGCATTGCATTTTTTATTATGCCAAGCTAAAAAATTGGTAGAATTTGAGATTTACTGTAATTTGCAATGTTAAATTTTGGGGTATGGGGTAAGTTTTGGTCATATTTCACAAAAAGTGTAGAAGATATTGCATAGTACAATATGTCATCTTAAAGACGAATAAATTTTCTTTCTAATGATACCAAACAAGTTAGGTTATGTTAAAAAATAAGCTCAGCACATGACTTACAAGAAGACAGATTTGACGAAAATGCATTTGGGTTGGAAAATAGTGATTTTGCGGTACCCTTCAAAACATGACCATAACAGCTATTGCGTCCCTATATTTTTTCTGTTAAAATTCCATTTCGTATTCTAGGGATCCCTAGGCTTCTCAAAAATACAGTTTTGTTATCCTGTGGGATTCACGTGGACCCACTCTAGCCCACGGACTGCTAGGCCTCACACAAAACCAGTCGGCCACCGCTTCCAACCCAAAAGAATGGGGAGTACTATAGTAAAACTGATGGTCTGGTGACGATTTTCAAATATCGTAGTGGGGTGACAGTTACGTACTGGTCACGGTTCCCTCTAGATTTTTAATTTACTACAAAAATACCAAAGGATAGCAGATAACATAGAAAAAAGGGACGACGCGCCGACCATTAACGTTTATTTATGGGCAAGGGCGACAGGAAAGCCAAAATTTAACGGGCGAGGCTTGCCGAGCCCGTTAATTTTGCTTTCCTCTCGCCCGTGCGAACGACAACGGGGCCCCAAAAATGTCAGCGAGTAGTGCGCGTTGCAAAAATTTTGCAAATCTGGAGATTTGTTTGAAAAAAGCGTCTAAACTTGGCCCACAAATGCTCCATTTTATTTACTGGTTGATTATGATCTTTGTACAAATCACATTTTTCGTTTTAGCTGTAACGTTACTATGTTTACAATATTATTCATATTCACGGGCATGAAAACAAACATTACTGTGTATTTGTGGGCAGTCACGTGGTTCAGCTCGACCAATTAAAACGCAATATACAGGGCATGGTAATATAATTATATTTGTTAAACTCCTTTTAGATAAAATGGTTCGCAAGGAAGTAGGATGTATAGTTATCTCCTTGGCTCACATATGCATTCACGCCAAACCCTGGGTCATCACGTTTTTTTATCAGTCCATCATCCAAAGGGCGTCAGCACAATTAAGAATGAGGTACGCATAACCCACTAACCCCCATGGAGCATTGAGGAGTAAATCACCGTCCTCCGATAGTGAGTCCATTACTCTGAACCTACAGTTGCCGTAGTCGCTCCACATTTCTCGCCGCAGGCGGTACTCACTAGCACATCAAGTGAGGGGGGGGGGGGGTGCGATCACCTAACAATCTATGTAATGTTCTGCGTCCATTTCTTCAATTTAGCGATAATCTCATCAAAGGCGCGACAATTACTGAAGTTTATTCCGTGATTTTACTGCATGATAATATCCAAGAAAGCCCAAGATTCTGCTTTCAGTCCAAATTCTCTGTTGTAACGAAACTCCATGGGCAGTATTAAGTGCTTTCACATAAGCACCCAATTTCGCAAAGTTAAGCATTTCTCCTGTCAGTGTTCCGTCATTGATTCCTTCGGTTATTTCATCTAGTGGGAGGGAGGCGGTCAAAACTACCCACTCCAAAACTAACAGGATTCAGGTATCTATCTGTCATTGAAGTTTTGACGTCCCGCTAACCTAAAGTAAATGAGTTTCACAACAAGAATAAAACTAGGATATTGTTGCTCCAAATTCTGTGCAAAAGTATTTGGTAAGGTACCCCAAATTGGACAGGGTAAACCCGGAAAAGTTCAAACTACAGCGCACAAACTAGTTTTCATTTGACTTTCAAAAATTGGCCCTGGTCAAAAGTCAACATTTTTCAAATTTTCAAAAGTCTATTTGAGGCGAAAGAAGTGGTAATGTATACACCCTTCCTGTGGCAGTGCCTCTTCCTCGGGATGATATTGAGTACAAGTTGTACAAACCGCTAATCGCCATGCTGCTTGCATTTTAGCATGTAATAATAACATCTTACGGAAGTTTTTGCATATTGCATGATTCCACGTTTTTTTCACATCCGCGTTTACACAAGGCTTCGTGAATTTGGAATGGCGTATAAAATTAAGGGGCTTTGGTTGCAGAAACAACAAAATTTTTTCCTATGACCTAATCTATAGTAAAAGCAGGGAAAGTATGTCAAAACAAAGCCACTGCTAGTGTTACGAAACTACGGTAATGCCGAATGTTCTGATTCACACAGAAGCAGAATAGTAATTAAACTTGTTTTCAAACTTGCCACACAGAAGCCGAGTTCGCATATAAGATGCAGAAACCTTACATTCCTCTTCGATTAGAAAAGGACTATTTTCCCGACGGCTGGCTTGGAATTATGGTCGGCACCAAGCTGTACTTCGACTTTTCTTCCGATGACAAATTGGAGGAAAATTTCTTCGATTTGGTCCGTGAGATCGGTGACCGTGGAATACTCATGGATGACGTGGTCGACGAAAGAGGTAAGACATCCAAGCATTCCGAATAAAGGTTTGTTCCCATAAAAAGTGATATGGTGTACTAAATGATAGCTTAATAAGTCAAAGTGCATTATATGTATCTTAGCATCCTTCACTCGTTTGGAAAAATTATTCAAAAAATAAATATCTTTTGTAATCAAGTTATCTTACAACTGAAAAGAAAATATAACGGAAATGTAAAACTCAAATGTGAAGCTCTGCGAAAGCGAAAATAAACACTATCACACCGTGACACATGGATCAACCATACGCAATAATCAGGCATGCATGTGTATCTGTGACGCATAATGGGTACGCATTTGTGTACAGCCGGTGGTTGGCAGTACCACCGAAACGCAGGTGGAGATGTGTGCCTCTGTGGCACACGATGTGCAAAAAAATCTTTGTTATGCATGCCAAATGTGGCTAATAGATTTTGTACAGTTTTATGCAAAATAATTTTGTTTAGTAGTGAAAGGTTCACAAGCATGCAATGCTTCAAACATTTAAGAGGCACTCCCACTTTGTAACATTTTTAAAAACACATTTTTTTAATGCCAACGGTCGATATTTGACGTGGTGACTCCGCGCGGATCGCGAGATATCGATAAAAACTTGTCATTTCCCGAGCGTATTTTTCACATCCCGAAGTTTTACGATCGTTTCTGGTTATGGCCCGAAATCCCCCGAAAGTGTGTTGTTGTGCTGATTGACGGTATTCTAAGGAGTCCAAAAACGTTCGAATGACGCAATTAATTTACCTCATACTGTGATGACTTTATATCCATCATTATCAATGCCTTTACCTCTGGTTATTCTTTTTAAAACTTCTCCTTAGTTTTTGTAGCTTTCATTATTCTCAATCAGTTGTATTAAATTTTTAAACAATACCACGTAGATATCAGTTTTTACGTGTAAAATATTAGTTGCCTCTGATGACTACATTTTGTCGTCTGCCACACAGTTACGCGTGGTTCGATACATAGTGGCCGCCGCGTGTGGTATGCGCGCATACCACGCGGCGGCCACAATGCATACTATGTATCAACCGCATCTATCTGTGCTAGTCACCTATGCGAATTCTGGTGGAATCAGCAAACTTTGTTTTTTGTTTTTTTGCCAAGTCAGTAGGACTCGGCTTACTCCCATGGGACATGACCACTCACCGACGCGAGTGGTACTGCTGTGGCGTACAGAAGCGTCAGCGTAGACTCGTACTCCATAGCTTAGTTGACAATGGCCCCAGTGCCGAACGTTCTATGTTCGGAAGCTGAATTCAGTTGGGCCACCTGAATTCAAACTTTAACTTATTTGAGGACATGTTTTTATCGATATCTCGCGATCCGCGCGCAGTTGCCATGTCAAATATCGACCGTTGGCATTAAAAAATGTGTTTTAAAAATGTTACCAAGTGGGGAGTGCCTCTTTAAGACCACATCGTAATTGGCGTCCTCTCCAACCATCTGTCTTGCTGGTCTTTTTGGCTTAAGAATGGACCTTGCAAAATCCACCGGCATATGTGTGTGCCTATATATATGCCTATATATGCATGCATATATATATATATATATTATATATATATATGCCTATATATATATATATATATATATATATATATATATATATATATATATATATATAATTATTTTGCATAAGGCCGTACGTTTGTTACAATATCGTACATACGGTGAAAATTACATATAATTAGGCAATAATGTACTCCCTTCCGACCCACTATGGACGAAAGCAAACTTTGCACGACATAATGTACGAAGTGAAGCCGAGTACATTATAGTGAGTAAAGTTTGCTTGAGTCCATTACGGGCCGGGAGGGGTACATTTTTGCCATTATTTTATAGTTTTAACAATGCCAGTGAATTTTTAGATTGAAGAAAACGAATAAAAAGGAATTATATTATATCATGCTAAAGTATGCCATTCTGATTGGACGAGAGCTCATTCCACAGATGCTAAAATACTGTTTTTGCAGTGCTAAAACGGGCCCTAAACTAGCATTTTCGAAATATGCCCGTCGGTGCATTTTAACGTACCGATCTAAACTTAATCCAAAACAGTCTGCGTTGTTTCAAAGACCGAAGTCCGAATTTCAAGACACAGATAAAAGTATGCGTCTGTAACTCACCTCTTAGTGAAAATATGTTGGGGTCAATGACGAAAGACACATTTAGGTTTGATGTACACAAATCATTGTATTAAGACAACGGCGCACCGTGCACTTTTGCTTGATTCAGCGGGAGTCGAGACGCGACAAACAGCTCTTTAAAATGAAGCTAGTATTCGTTCATACACAAATAAATTGACACTTCCTCACAGTAACGGTATGTCAGACATTATTTGCCAAAGTTTGGGCTGTAACAGACGAGAATGTTTTAACGATGTAGACCAAGAAGTTCAAAATAACAATGGGATTACTCCTGGTGACTGCGACGAAAGTTGACATCAAATGCAACAAGCAGTGTCAGCGTCCAGCTCTCGCTGAATCGGGCAGCACACTCTGCAAAACTGTTGATCACAGTTGCTGTCATCCCAAGTCTGGATTATTTCAAAACTGCTTGTTTACTGTATCATTTCATACAATGTTTAGACAGTTTTGGGACTAATCCTGATGAGTGTAGCATGCTAGCAGGGTACGCTTACCCATTCCGGACACCTGGTACCACCACTAACTATCAGTGCCGGGATTGTCCTATTTAGATTTGTAAATCACAAATGTCCCATGGACCTGGTAATGTATTACCTTGAATGGAAGTGGTTATTGCACCAGTTTAATGTCATATTGCATCGACATCAGCGAAATGCTGGTATCAGCTGATCGATACGATCAATATTATGTGTCTAGTAGTACGGCATTCAATTTCAAAAAATATCAACAGAGTTCAACAATGTTATTCAAATGTTTACATTTCATTAATAATTGTGTCTATAAATGTTATTTTCGATGGCTTCTTGAGAAGAGCTATTTTATTCCGGCGAACGGGAAAACTCGATGTAAACGGGTGCTTGAAAGGTACAGTTGACATATATTAATGGAGGGTCTCAGTCCCAATGATGTGTTTGATGTGTTACATGCTTTACCCCGTAATTATTATTATTATTATAGACTTTATTTCGGACTCATTGTCCATATAACAGTGAAAGAAAATCTGGTGATAAATATACACAGCTAGGTTAAGTTATACAAAAAGAAGCTTATTCCATAACTTTATCGTTTTAGAGTTTAAATATAATGAGTCATACACACATCGTACAATCTGCTTCTCAGAACTCTTTACTTTAAACCATAAATTTGCCTTCTTAGAAAGGCATCAAAGTTATTGATTCTCTCAGATATAAACATACAGCTTGCACTACTACGTTGATCATAACCAAATAAAAGACGAGAAGCATTATTATAAGCAACTTTCTATTTCCTCATAACATTAACAGAATATTTCATCCAAATTGAATCGCCATAAAATTGATAACAATATGTTTTGAAAAGAACACCTTTGACTTCCAAAGAACATCGAGAAAATTTTCTCATAAGCATATTAGCTGATTCATAAAAGCATCTCATCCGTCGTTCGATGTCGTCATAATCACGAAAGTGATGGTTGAGAACAAAACCCAAATGTGTCTTCTTTGCGACAAATACTAATTTAACTCCATTGAGGTACACAGAAGGAATTTGACGAATCATAGAAGAATCGCATCTCACACACATACATTTTGTCTTTTTGTTATTAAATAAAATATCATGAGTATCACCATAGTCACTACAAATATTGACCAATATCTGAGTTCCCTTGATAGAAGGACTAATCAGACAAATATCATCAGCATACATTAAATGATTGACGAAAAGTTCTCCTATGTTACAACCTGTTTTCGAATTAGACAGCATAAGGCTCAAATGATCAATATAGATATTAAAAAGCTTTGGTGACAAGATCCACCTTGCTTTACACCACTGGAGGTACATGCACCCCAGCGAATATAAGTCTGTTGAGTTCGATACCATCTCAGGAGAAATCTGACAAAATACACTCAGTACTTTGCGATCAATCAACTTTTTGAATAAACCCCAATGGTTGACTCTGTCAAATGCCTTGGAGGCGTCCATGAAAGTGACAATGACATTACTACCATGCTTTCTATAGTAATTGATTGTTTCTTTAAGTACACAGACAAACATATCGGTCGAGTGACCAGATTTGAAACCAAACTGGTAATGAGACGTTTAAAGAAAACATTCAATATTTCTAAGTAAAATTAATTCCATGAGCTTAGAAGCAACTGTCGAAACTGCAATCGGACGATAGTTACTTTTGTCATTGATATTGTTGTTTTTTCCTTTATGATGGGAACTAAAACAGTATCGGAAAGACAACTAGGGCAAACACTATGCACAAACATCGCCGTAAAACACATACTGAGTAAAATGGAAACTTTAGTGCTAGCATACATAAAATGCTCTGCTGAAAGATAGTCAGGCCAGCAGATTTACCTGCCTGTAGTTTCCCTATCGCATCGCTAATGTCACTAGGGTAAACGATGACATCATTATCGAGAGTACACTTTTCAACAAGATCTAACACAAACTTCTGGTTATCTGTCATATTCACAGTTGCAAACGCCATGGTAACGGTTACGCCACATGTCAGCAATATTAGCTACGCCAGTACAGCCACCCACATTGTTTGGCCTAGACGAACACTTTTTTCTATTAACGGAGTGCCAAATTTTTTTGTGATTTCCACCAAAAAGATTTTTGGCCGTAGCATCTGCTTTCATTTGCTCTTCATTAGCTCGACACGCCCGTAACGCATACTTAAAGCGAGCATGAGTACAAAGTTTAAAGTCATACAGTGGACCATGCTTGGGTTTACCAGACTCATGCCATAATTTAAATGCGTCACAAGCAATTTCATGAATCTCTCTTAAATGGTCATTCCAACCAACAACTGCACATCTTTTACTATTTTCGGTGCTCGAGCTAATTCGAGTGCCAGCAAAATGTAAACTATTTATGATATTGTCATAAAAATCAGAAATACTGTCGGCATGATTCTTGTCTTTACAGTGAATATCTTTACAGCATAATGAATCAGTAGGAATATCAATATCTGCAAGAAGTCTGTCCGAGATATAGCAGTGTACATATCACGTTGTTTGATACTGACCTTGGACCAGTTACAAATCAACCCTGGTTTGCAATTGGGAATGTCTGAGCTACTTGAGTCACACGTTGGCAAGATAGCAACATTGCATGTAATACTAAGTGGAAAATGATCTGATAACATCATGTCGTACATGATTTCCATAGACTTTATACATTGGTGACTGCTATAGGTAGATATACAATGATATAACCATGCAGAAATTTCAGAGTTCTATCACTAATTACAAGAGTTCATTAAATATGCAAATGAGCAGATAATTGACTTGAAACTCACAGTATCATCAAAATGTTCTTAGATTGTCATCTGTGAAAAGTTTCATGAAATTTTGTGCAGTATTTCTTAGTGTATGTCGACCCCTGTCTCCATACGGAAACCATTACGTGAAAAAAATGATATTGCATAGCTTCATTATTATGCAAGCCACACTAACCGAAATCTTATCAGTTCTTGCAATTAGTATTTGGTACCTGTCTACCAAATCTGACTTGAATCTGTTAAGGCGTTATTGAGTTATCATGTAAACAGAGAGACACAGACAGACAGACAGACAGACAGATAGACAGGCAGAAAGACAGACATCGTTATGACATTAGCTCGAGTGTGTGAACAACTGAGCTTAAAATAGACGGTCTCAGGCTCGGGAATTTCCGACGTTCGATCTCATACGTTCGTTTCCTGCATTTGGGGCTTAAAGTGACGAAAATATCCAAGCAAGATAACCGCGACACACCAAATGTGAACTGAATGTGCTCACGTGTTTACAACAGGTTCATTAATAGTAGTACGCCCCACAGTACAGTCAGATATTTGATATATCATTATATGTAGCAGTTTTCATCAACTTTCGCACAGTACTCCAAGAGTTAAATCACTAATTACAAAACTTTATTCAATATGCAAATGAGTTGTTTATTAACCTGACACTGCTTAATGCTTCAAGGGACAATAAGATATCTATCAGATCAACATCTGTAGCACGATTCATCAAATTTAATGCTGTAATTTTGGCGTCATATCGTTGATCACAACGTTCATTAAATATACAAATGATCCCTTAATTGACTTGACACTGCTCAATGTTTCATAGAACAGTTAGATATATAACAGATCAATATCTATAGCAAGTTTCACCAAATTTTGTGTCGTAATTTTAGAGAAATATACCTAATTACAAAGTTCATTAAATATGTAAATGAACCCTTAATTAACTTCACACAACTAAATGATTTATAAGGCAGTCAGATATCTGTCGGATCAGTATCTGTAGCATATTTCATCAAATTTGGTGAATTTATTTTAGAGTTACATGACAAATTACAAAACTTCATAATATAATAAGTGATCTATTTATTAACTTGACAGTGCCCAATGCTTCTCAGTACAATTAGATATATATCAGATCAATATTTATTGCATGTATCATCAAATTCGGTGCAGGAATTTCACAGTTATGTCACTCATTACAAAAGTTCATTAAATATGCAAATGAGCAGATAATTGACATGACATTCACAGTATAATCACAATGTTCTGAGATTGTCATCTGTGAAAAGTTTCATGAAATTTTGTGCAGTATTTCTTGATATATGTCGACACTGTCATACTGTCTCCATAGGGAAACAATTATATGAAAAAAATTATATATCATAACTTCATTAATATGCAAGCCACACTAGCCAAAATCTAATCAATTCTTGTAATTAGCATGTGGTTATCTGACTTGAATCTGTTCAGGTGTTTTTGAGTTATGGTGTAAACAGACAGAGAGACAGACAGACATCGCTATGACTTTAGCTCACGTCTGTGAACACGTGAGCTAAAAAGGCCACATGGTAGGGTTCTTGAAATGTCAAATTGTTACTAGTGTGGCACTGAGATAAATTCTCCGTAATAATATATTTTAAATTTACATTGATAACTTTTTTCGCTGATGTTTATTTACAACGCTTCTACTGTGATTCCAGAAGATGCAGGGCTTTCATTTTCTTAGACTATGTCATACAAGTGTAGCATATACTGTTGATATATACTAGAGTCATACATCACCCAAACAAACTGATATCTACAAGTGAGCCTTAATCATTGAGCCGGAACAGAATTTCTCAGTGTAATAGTAAAGTACATCTGACAGAGAACATTCCTAGGAACCTTCAAGCAAAGTTTAGCAGGCAAGTATTGTTTGAATAAGTTTATTTACCAAAGAATCAAGAAACTTCAAAAACACACGCCAGCTAGGTCATTTTCACCAAAATGGTGACATAGGATCAACCATAGGAACTTGCACACAAAATTTCAGAGTATTCATATTACATACGTCAGTCTCTTTTCATTCTTGTTGCATACATGAAAGGTATTAAGTCTATGAAATCAAGTTTTGTGCTTTCTTCCTGCCCTGAAAATAAATGATGTCCAAAAAACTTACAATACATTAGTTTTTGTCGTGACTTTCATCTTCATTTGTTTCATAATCATTTGATCTAGCACAGATTTTGTCATCATCATCATGATCATGATCATGACCATGATCATTATCATCATCATCATCTTTCTCCTTGCCATCATCTTCTGTAAGGTGATATGGTAACTGATAAATAATTTTTGATCTTACTTGCTCATCTCCAGCTTTTTCATAAACACAATTTTCAAGCAACGTGTATGTCAGCCTTTTATATTTCCGCTAGACTTTCAATGTCAACGTCACTTTCTTCTACTGGGTTCAGTTTACCATGGCTAATGCAGTGTTATCTCTCCATGCTCATGGAAAGGGGCAATTTCTGCCCCATTCATCAACATAAGGGGCAGACTTGACATTTTAGGGGCAGTCACTTTTGATGTTGATTTTGCCTTCCTATGAAGCACTTCCTCGATATCATCACGATCGTCACCAAGTTCAGTTGCGTCGTCTATGTCTCATGCAGCACCCGTACTAACATCGACCACGGTCCCTCCACAAATCGAGATCATGATGTTTGTCAGCTTGTCATGTGTTCAGCTGCCCTCTATCTTCTGTCGATTTGTCACCCACGGGTCCCCCGACTCGGAATTTGACGTATTCGTTCCCATGGACACGATTCGCGTCGATCAAAAGATTGTGTTGCATAGTGATTAATATCGATCGTCACTGCATCATGCGTATGCGTGCCTAAACAAAGCTCTATTTCCCACAATTCCATCATTGATACAGTATTTCAAGTTCTGCTTTCAAACTTTATCCCTATCATAACATGAACATAAAATTGCAGTATTCATTGAGACTGAACCGCAACTATGTGGTTCAGTGTTCATTTCATGTCAGTTCTTTTATCTGTTAAAGGGAGAGTAGCTGTTACTTTTGATGTTTTGTACTTTGTTTTTTCCTCCATGAATTTACTTCAATTTCCTTTTTGACTTCCAAAAGCATTTTGGAATGCCAAGTGTTCAGCGTGTGATTACACGATGTGTGTAAAGTACGTGGTTAGTGTACATTTAGATTTAGACCGGACTAAAAGTCATTTGTCAACAGTGATCATTATACATACGCAAGTTGTGTAGAGAAGCTGAATACTGGATATTTCCACATGTTTTAGAAAGTTGAATGAGAAACTGAATTAAATACAAAGCATAAAAGCACTGAAAACATCATCCAACGTTACAGCTACTGCCCCTTTAAATGACCAATGCTGACAACAAAGAAGAATACATTAAAAGAGCACAAACATAACACAATCTGAGAATACTAACTCCATGTGATCAAAAAGGCCGTTTGTTTTCAAGTATCATATTTTTATTCAGCTGGTCATTCCATGGCAGACATTCGTACCAGTAATTGATTCATAGAAAACACCTTCCTGATCAGTTGCAGTAAACGTCAATGAAATCTGACTGACAGCTACTTGATCGTTCATGTCAAAGTCATATAATCAAGCAGTCTGAATTTGAAGGATGAACTAGCATTTTACATCCACCAACATTTAATTTGTTATTGTGGTTTTATTTACTGGACACTGTATGAATCTAATTTGAATGTCATTTCTTAATGAACGGAGGACCGATGCATTGTTTATTATCAGGGGAGGGTCATAAATGTCTGAGCTCAAGGTAGAACGCAGCTCGGGGACAGATATTCGGACTCTCAAACTTTTACAATTCTCTTCTGACTGGCTTTACAGAATTTTCGCGTCAATTGCAAGAGCAATTACAAGAATATAATAGTATTACGGAAATATAACTACAGAGATGGCTGAAATACAAGAAAACGAATGAGGATGGGATTATGACTAAAAGCATATTCAACAACGGTGATAACAGACAGTATAACACATCGTGGCCTTCTTTGCTAAAATCCACATCAGGCTTATCCCAATCGTAGTCCGTGTTTCAAACACTCTTTCTCGGCACCCATGACATATTTGCCCGTAAATTAAAGTCGGAAGTCTCCAGACCAAGTCTACACAAGGGCCCTTCATGTCCAATCCCCTCAAGTCGAAATATTTGCAGATTTTCCTGTCGTAAATCAGGGACGATAATAACATTAATATCACGATACATTATAAGAGATTTATTCAAATACAAGGGAAATCTCAGAAGCTATCACTGCAGCGCATGGTCAACAAGACAAAAATAAAACAGTATGTATTGAGATTCTGGAAACCCAAAAGCACTAGCCAGTAAGATACCATGCGCATACCGAGAGGGAGCATCGCTGGGTCCTGGCTACACCTCGGTCTTATTTCAGTTCGTCGATAGCTATCACATTTCACCCGGGAAATCGACAACATAGACAATATACACGATGGCCATGGTCATTCTTCCTGAGGAAATCGGGTAATAATTGATATATTCTTACAGTGCCCGTGAATAAATTTAAAAACATACAGATTCATTATGGGGAATACAAATTTATAATATTTTTGTCACCATTGTATTCTTACATTCACAATTGCTCTAGAATTCCGACACAGACGCAGACACAGGCACATAATTTTATAAAAAAACATCAAGTATGTTTCGTACCTATTACTTGAGTTTAACGCGTTAACGCACACCCAGCTGCTCCCATTTTCTTTATGCAAATTCCAACACTTGTAGCGCCCTCCCAGTCACACTATAAATACAAATAAAAACATTCTCTCAATTGCCATTCAATATCTGAGCCATTCAAACAGGTAAGAACTCCTGTATTTTTACCATACTCTCACTTAGTATTTTCTCCAACATGTAACATTTGTACCAAAATACCACTGTAACTCACTCCGTGTTCAAACTTTTGTTCTGTAGCACCTGAGGAAGTCCTACTTTTAGGACGAAACGTTGTGCAGAAATAATAAACTATTTGAACCAGCAGATTGGTACGTGTGTAACACCCTATAAACGAATATATCATAACTACGCCACCGACAACACTGGGGACAACCTGAAAAACCACAGTCGAACATACATACACACAAATATTATATATATATATATATATATATATATATATATATATATATATATATATATATATATATATATATATATATATATATATATATATATATATATATATACTAATTAAACACGCCATAAATGTACTGTATAGTGGACAGGAAGCTCAATACTGATCAAATACCAAACTTATTCTCTTAATAATATTCATGATTCATATTAATCAATGTTTTGTGGAGACTATATATAGGTGAGCAATGTTTGCGTAAATAAATGTTAATGAACCTTACACTACACACATTTTACATTTATGTACCGGGCCGGACAAATCTATCGACAACGCTCATTTTGAAAAAGAGACGTTGATTGCGCCGTAGCCTTTACAAATATATTGGTATGTAGAATAATGCTCCAGTTGTTGAACAACCTCGTCTCACTTATAAACGAACATTCGACAGGTTGAAGCTATGCCTTATTATGACTGCGGTATATTAGTACTCTTCAGGCACATACCCAGTTACTGGTATGATGAATTTGGCTTGCATCTCAAACCCAGATGAAACAGCCCAATCGACTTATTAATAAAATAAAATGTTGAATAAGATGAAATGTTCTACTATTAAGACTCTATTCCACTGTTCGTTTTTTTGCCAGTAGGGATAACGCAACCGGATATGCCAGATCCCAAAAACATCAAGGTGGCACTGTGGGGTAACACGCAGATCGCCGCCTGGCTTGGCAGGAATGGTTTAGGAGATTTTGAAACAAAATTCAAGAGGTTTGCAGGTGAACATCTTCTGATGCTGAAAAAATTTGCCACGAGGCGCCTGATTTTTTCTATGGTTCTCCGATAAAGGATCTTGGTTTCATTGATCCTTATGACATTGCACGTTTCAAGAAGGCATTGGAAGATATGAAGTAGTTCTTTACTCAATACTGTCTCATCACGGAAGATGACAGGTTTTCTCGAACATCATTGTCCACATCATCATCGTCTTCATCATCATCATCGTCGTCATCGTCGTCGTCGTAATCGTCTTCCTTGGAAGCAAACGTGCAACTGCTACAATAGCGGTTGCAGCTGTGTTGCTGCCTTTTGGGGAAAGAGCTTGTGCAAGACCATGTATACTAGTAATTGCCAATCCGTGACTCAGTAAAGCAACTTCATTCTAAATAAGTTATAGTAAGGAACACCATAATCGAGAATATTTCATACGGCTATAAGTAGTTTCTGGTGAAGGTACATTTGTAAAACTATCATTGATCTTTTTATATGAATTACATATTAGGTAAGATGAATTACCTTTTGTGTTTAGCTGATTGTAACAGAGTATAGAGACTTTAATGAAGAACTGCCTGTTATTCTAGAATCTGGATATTATCTGATATCCAATCGTTTCTTTGTAAGCCTCCTTTGGATTATTACATTGAGCCTTGCAACCATTTAATGCTTGAAAAGCAACCGAGAAATGTATTTGATAATTCATTATGTATGCGAATTTTAAGTATATGAAGCCTCCTTACCATTATCCATTCTATTGTGAGTGTATATGGTGTAATACTGCAAGCTGAATTAATTTGACGTTAGTTTAATGTACATCACCAATAACCACTCACGAAATGGTCGTAATGATCACCTACTCTTGGTCTATGTAGTAGTTCTTCCTATCAGTGACAGTATAACTTACGGTGAAGTTCTGAAGACAAAAAAGTACATTGTAAAATACGCAAGTCCTCGCCGATGACATAGTCCCCGATAGATCGATTCTTCTACGGGACCTGCTGATCACTGTTTGGATTATAGCTTGTCTGCAAGTGTAGCAATTACACATCGACATGCTTGTATAGCTTTTTAATGAAATATATTCATTGTGAATGCAGCTGCGAGTGAAAATTCAAAATATTGACATTGACAAACTCGGAACAAAGTGGTCGCCTAGAGGTCATATTGAATCATGTCATGAAGCAAGTTGATGACTTGCAAGCGAGAATCATAGTATAGTATTCTTCTATCCGGGTCGATTAGAATCCGTTAAGAAATATTCGAACAATGGCTCTTGACAAAACGTAATTTTAACAAAACGGCCGCCTGGAAGCCATATTGAATCAAATCTTAACACAAAACGACAGGCATATGTATATCATAGTATACTGTCCTTACATCAACTTTGAATATGGTTAGTTTCTGCATACCTGCCTAATGGTTTACGGTGTGAAAAAAGTGTTGCAAAATTGCTGCCAGAGGGCCCTATTGTATCTCATCACAGATTAAAGTGGCATGCCCAGTCATGTCTGAGCAAATGGCTGTTGTAGAACGCAGCCAAAATAAGTAGTTCCCATATGTATATATATATAATATATATATATATATATATATATATATATATATATATATATATATATATATATATATATATATACATATATACATACATACAAACATACACACATACATACATACATACATACATACATACATACACACATACATACATACATACATACATACATACATACATACATACATACATACATACATACATACATACATACATACATACATACATACATACATACATACATACATACATACATACATACATACATACATACATACATACATACATACAGACATACAGACATACAGACATACATACATTTCACATTTCATTTCAGGTACTCGTATTATATTTGTCCTGTACACGTTTCTTAGTTTTCGAGTGAACCTGATTTGAATTTTATCAAGTATTTAGTTTTTCATTTTACTATTTTATTATAACTTTTCTCCTTTACTTTATTCAGTCGCATACCTTTCTTGATTTTGTTGCATGCACGCACACACACAGACACACACAGACTAACTTACATACATACATACATACATACATACATACATACATACATACATACATACATACATACATACATAAGTACGTACGTACGTACGTACATACATACATACATACACACACACATACATACATACATACATACATACATACATACATACATACATACATACATACATACATACATACATACATACATACATACATACATACATACATACATACATACATACATACATACATACATATTTTTTCGTGTACTCATATTACATTTGTCCCTTTAAACTGTTTTTATGTTCCTTAGTTTTAGAATGAACCTAATTGGAATTTTATCAACTATTTAGTTTTCCGTTTTTCTATTTTATTGTAACTTTTCTCCTTTACTTTATTCAGTCATATATGTTTCTTGAATTTGTTGAGTGTTTTTAGCAATTAATGACCATGGAACTTTTTTCTTTGCTTCGTAGTATTTAGAATAGTGGATAGAATTGTGATATATATATATATATATATATATATATATATATATATATGTGTGTGTGTGTGTGTGTGTGTGTGTGTGTGTGTGTGTGTGTGTGTGTGTGTGTGTGTGTGTGTGTTTGTATGTTTGTATGTGTGTGTAACATATGTGTGTGTAACATTTTTAGATTCCTTAGTTTGAAAGTGAACCTGATTTTAATTTTTTGTAACTATTTAGTTTTCAGCTTAACTATTTTTATTGTAACTTTTACTTTATTTAGGAGCAGAAATAATTGCTCTAATGTACACTGTGTAGACCACTTGTATGAATCTTACTCCTCCTTAGCTACAAATTTTATCAATATTTCAAGTAAAATATGAAAATATCCCTCTGCATTGCTACACAAATGCTAACTGCACACACGCGAACACACACGAACACACACGCGCATACACAGCCACAGACACAGACAGACAGACAGACAGACAGACAGACAGACATATATATATATATATATATATATATATGTGTGTGTGTGTGTGTGTGTGTGTGTGTGTGTGTGATGTGTGTGTATGTGTGTGCTCACACTATATTTGTCCCCTATATTTGTTTAAGATGTTCCTGGTAACATGTTTAGATTCACTATCACATTTTTAAAATCCTTAGTTTTGAAGTTAACCAGATTTTAACTTTTTACAAGTATTTAGTTTTCTGTTATACTATTTAGTTGTAACGTTTCTCCTTTACTTTATTCAGTCGTATACTTTCCTGTAAAAAGCTTGCAGTTATGAATTTGGTTGGAACAACCATCTTGGCATTTTTGCAGTGTAACTTTCGCATTGCAATAATAAATTTCTTTGAACTGCGTTGCTGTCTCGTTGTGAGTTACTGTAAAAAGTTATCATGCAAGGTGTAATTTTTTCCTGTTTCCTATATAGAGACACAAATAAGGGTACTTTTGTACTTTGTACAATAGGAGAGAATGGTCAACCACTACGTGATCGTCTAACTAAAATATTCTGTCGAATATGTTCTGCGCGACAGCATCCTTCTCTAATCCAAATCCAAACTGGTGCTGAGATTCTACCTTTCCAAAAACTGTCGCTCTGAAATCACATCCAAATTTTCAGGTGCAAACTCCAAAATATTTAACCTTTAACCTACATGCTATTTTAGTTTGCTTGATATCAATCAACTATTGGCTAATGCTTTCACTGCACATGGAAAACTCGATTTTGCAAATACAATTCCTAACCGAACGCTCAATTTGGAACCAACTCAATTTAACCATTGCTACACTCACCTGCAAAGCCAAGTTCGTTCGGGATTTCATCGAGTTCGGTCCTCGAAGACGGGACGGTGAATATTGCGTTGGCTGGAGACCGGAAAGATGACAGCTGAGTGGTTGCAAACATGGCCTCTATGTCGACATCATCTTGCTGATAGGGAACGAAGGGAAGGCGATGATGTGATGCGGTATCCATGGTGATAAGATTGACTTGGTTCAAGAAGCACTTGTATGTCAGGAGGATCTCACAGAAAAGTCATAAATTTGCATAAATTAACACTTTAAGATTTTGCCAAGCCAATGACGTCGCATTCTCATCGGCGGATTCTGGAATCCCAGTCGCCTCAGCGGTAAAGCTTGTGCATTGCTTGGAGGCGTGAACTAGCCATGCGAGAGGTAGAACAGGCAAAGCAACCTATTAAACATATCCCGCTTGCACCAAAACGTCGGATAGGAAAGAACAGCATCTAGCGGTGTTTACTTTCACAAAAAAGAATTACCTTTCCTGACTTTAAATATTGTGATTTTGTTTGGATATTGGCGAGTATCTAGATATATATGAAACCATGGCTAGAAGGTAGACGAAGAATTACAAAGAATCTATATTGAGGAATTTATCTTTGACGCGACAATAACTAGTCTTTAAAACTTTTGATGCTTAAGTGAAGTTTTACTAATTTGTGAAATATTTTTGTAAAGACAAGCTTCGGAACAGAGATAGCGATTGATTAATGTGAATATTGATTATATGAGCATGGAGTTTAAAAAGTCCGTCTATTACCTCCATGCTAAGAGAGGTGTTTCGTAAGATATCTGAATACAAAGGAATAATAAGCAGGTGATGGATAGTACTTCAGATAGAGGCGTCAATCAAATTTCGACAAGGGTGAACCATTGACGAACATGTGTGAATGGGCGGTATCAGGAGTGAGACAAAGTTTGAAAGCTGATGAACACACTATGGGCGGCGTATCTTCAAACGGTCAAAGAAATGGTGACATTCACCGCCATTTAATATAGAGACCATTTAGTATAAAGGGCATACGTGAAAATCTGTGCTCCCCAAACCGTGAATTACGCCATTACACTGTATGAATGGCGGACTCTGATGAAAAGATCAGTTTTCCTGTTTCTCTATGTATAATCAGCCAACTTCTTGACGTGAACAGACTTAACGTACGACTATAATGCCAATCCTTTCGCGAAACGACAAAGATCGTCTGCAGGATGCCATGAATTCCGTCTGTACACGCATAACTCTCGAAAAGTTTTTTTACTTAGTCATGAAAACTATTGACAGCAAACCAGGTAGAACACTTATTTAGAGGAGACATACCATAGAATTAGCGAATGAAGCATAAAACCTCATGGACGGGTTTTTTAATGACAGGATACAACTTTCTACATGTTATATGCTATGATTTTTCTCAACTTTCAAGAAGGTTTTGATAATTTCTAGAATTTGTCGAACCAAATCGACTTAATCAAAAATCGATACATTGATTGAAGTAGCTGTCCAGTTTTAGGTTTTGAAGCGAAATACTCGTTTCAAACTCGTAGAAATTTGCGAAAACTACAAACGTTACTCAAGCTGCTGTATATACAGTGGTTTGCAATGAGCGGTTTCTTTTATTCCAGGCGTGCGTGTGACAGGTAATCTGACAAACATGCGGTTTCCTTTTAAAGTCTGGGTAGGTTTGACGCGAACCAAAGTGTTAAGTACTAGAATGTAGAAAATGTCGGTAGTTTATCAAAGGATGAAAGGGGTCACACTAATGAGAGAAAATGAAGCCGTCACATTCACTGTTTTGTATCTGCCAAAGAGACAGGGGCATTTCACTGTGGTTGTTTCATTTCAATAAGAAATAGAGAAATGAACCCAAAACCACACAACCCAAGACGTTGAAAACAATGGGCATATGAGTGGATCCTAGCAGGAGACTCGCAAAATGTTGAAAAAATTGAGAGCGTCTGTCTCTGAGGTACATTTAAACCTACGTACCTAACTTTTGTGCAAGGCTTTGAACAGTCGACCTACAAGACAGAAAACGAGAAACGATGTTCATTTTCGGTAAATGTTTTAATGGAAAGTCAGGACTAGATTTGCAAACGCGTTAGAGAATTCAGTAAATTCATGATCGCATTCGAGCTCCCCTTTCTAGTCACCCATAAATAGCTTCAAAACTGCTCGGCTTAATCCTCACCCCTAAAAAGAAAGGTTTGATTACAAGATAAATTAGTACAATTTTCCCGACTGCAAGCCCTCCAAACAAGAAAGCATGCATGGTCCGAAGAATTTGGCAATTCATTCCCATTGGAAAACTAATATTCGGGTAAGAACGAGAACCATCCTTTCGTCGATATGTCCTGAGTCACTGTGTGTCCCATTGATCTACCGAATCACGTGACCAACAGCCCGAGG
The DNA here is from genome assembly GCF_041260155.1 of Ptychodera flava. Taxonomy (NCBI): domain Eukaryota; kingdom Metazoa; phylum Hemichordata; class Enteropneusta; family Ptychoderidae; genus Ptychodera; species Ptychodera flava. Next base: position 22,367,206 of record NC_091931.1, read on the forward strand.
AGCTCATGCAGGTAACACAATGCTTCCTATGTCACAGTCAGCTGTTCTCTGGGTAGACAAGTTATGACCCCTGAAATGATATTTTTCCCTGGGAGGGTTTGAGAATTAAAAGCAAAATAGGAATAGAAAATGAAAGAAGATGCTCAATTTAGCAGACGTTATGTCCGGAGATTCGCGGTTTTCCAGGCTAGAAAGTAATGGGACAATTCTCTATGTTGAAGAAATCATCATAGATTCGTCGTACCTAACACGTTTTTTTTATTTATATGATAAAGTGAAATTTCTATGGTATCTTCTGAAAGACGATTTCACTTTGTGGTGTTTGCGGCGTCAGAACAAAGATAGTGATTATTAAAAGTGTTTCGTAAGTTTCAATGCCGCAAAGGGGTATTGAGGTGGTGATGGATAACACTTCAGAATAATGTGTCAATCGAATTTCAACAAGGGTGTACCATTAACGAACATGTGTGTGAATGGGCGGTATATCAGAAGTGAGACAAAGTTTGAAAGCTAATGAACGCACTATGGGCGGCGCATCTTCAAAAGGTCAAAAAATGACGACAGTTACCGGTATTTAGCAGCGGTTAGAGGGCATACGTACAGCTGTGTGTCAATCAAATTTCGACAATTACCATTGACGAACATGCGTGAATGGGTGGTATCAGAAGTGAGACAAAGTTTTTAAGCCAATGAACACAATCGGCGGCGTATCTTCAAACGGTCAAATAGGTGACGAAAGTTATCGTTATTTAGCGACAGTTTAGTTATTCAGCGACAGAGTGCGTTGGTGAAAAGCTGTATGGGGCATCTAAAACAGTGGCAACTCAACCATGGATATCAAATACCCTAAACATGTGACGGACTGACGGACTTGACCGATCGGCCTTTCCCGTTTTGACAATCATCAGTTAACATAATTTGTGCCAGGGGAGCATCACTATGTGCGACTATATGCAGCTCTTCCAGATATACAGAATATATTGTATTCTGAATTAACAAATTTTGTCATGATGGATGTTTTTGAAGAAACTAGTATATTGAGTGAGTCTCGACGGCAAACCAGATTCAAAATTTGTGCAAAAATTATAGCGATGAAATTATTTGAGCTAAGTGACATATTTTATGATCGGGTTTTAAACAACGGTATACGGCATTTCACGAGGACCGGAAGACAGTTTCGATATTTTCTTTGGTTAATCGTCTATATGTAGAAGTTGACTTCCGTTTGATATTACTTCCACAGTTGAGGTTTTTAATTGTGAGACACTCATCCTGGTAAACGTGTAACATTTATAACAAAAGTAGACAGCGTCTTGTGACTCAGGTGACGGCGGTTGGTAGTGGGCGGTACCTGTAAGATATAACTTGAACTCCAGAAGTTAGCTTTTGACAAGTGATCGACCATTAAACAGTTTAAGTTAAAGGCGCGATGATGAAAGCGAATAAAGTGTTAATTGACAGAAAATAGACCAAGTTGGTAATTCTTCTAGCGATAAAAAGGGTGATGACAGTGACGGCTATAGCTATATAGAGAGAAAGTTGAAGCCATGGTTTTCTCTTTTTTGTTTGTTTAAAAGCCAAGCGATATTTTGTGACGGTTGTTTGTTGTAAAGAAGGGCTGAAGTCCTTAATCATGAACTCAACAAATGATGCCAATGCATGCGAAGATGTCATGAGTGCAAACTACGTCACCATGGTTTCAATGTCAACGCTGCGGTTTATTGGATCAACTGTCAGGTCATTAGCATACACGTATAGTAGATTTCAAAAGTTTGACATTTCAATAGATCTTTTCCAACCGAAAAAAATGCTACCAATGAGGCGGCCGACAAACTAACAAAAATTCAAACGGTGAGGTCGGTTGCGGTGACGTAACAAAGAATCGGCTGGTGATATGTGCCGAACGAGGACATTATAATGTGTCAAATGATAGAGAAGGCGATGTGCGGTTCCTGTGATCAAAGCAACAGATTGTCATGTGACAGTTTTTCATTGAACGATCGTTAAGACGTCAAATGTAAACGGTGAAGTGTAGATGTGTTTGACTTTGATCTTTCGACAATGTCACGTCCAAGGTACATCTGTAAATCATTAATATTAATTAATCTCATCAGGGATTTTTGCCATGTTTGTAAAAGACAGCTTATCGTTCTACTTCCAAATTCACTTTGAAATACCCTGTTCAGCTGTGTTCATCATTTCGATACAGACTGTGCATGTGCATGTAATGTCCGTGGTTTAGTCCCGATCCGAATTCAATCATCAACAAATACATAACATACTGTACACAATATATTCCGTTTGCATAACTTGTACAGTTTATTTGAACATACTTTGGGTAAAAATGAAAGAAATGTGTGTTTAATAGAACAAAATAACGAAAGTATTTGATCAAATCTGTATTTTCTAAAATAAAATGAATAATTATTGCGCAATGGGAAAACAGACAATTGCGATTTGCATTTCAGGACGAAAACTTCACTTGATGATAATGAATTCATTTTCTACTAAATTGACGATCACTTTAACATTCAGAACGTCTACTTCATGACGAACCAAATCAGACAAAGAATAAAACGTAACTGCGTTCTTATAGACGTCATACAAACTGAGATCAAATTTAATTTGTCACTATAACTTTTCTCTTTTATTTTTGTCTTTCTGCCCAAGGTTCGAACGCAGTAATGTACCAAATGCTAGAAAAACTAATTACTTTTGTAAGTCGGTTTTGAAAATCCCGTCTTCAAATGCCGTATAGGTAGAAATTTAAAATGTTTCATTTATAAAAGCTTATTGATTAAGCACAAAAATTATGGCAAACATTTTAAGACTTTCTGATGCATGTTGTGATGTCTGTATTGTTATTAGTATTTTGCAATAGTTTGTGAAGCTGTTGTCGAGAATATGTATCATATGCGAATTACTTCATCCTTTATGTGACCTTATAGACACTGCTGCTGAGGGAATGTGCTTGGCTAAAGTTCTGTTGATATCAGTAAGAAATGTCTCATGGCAGTATGGCGTCGGTGAACTCTCTGAAACCTCTCATTCTCCTGATTCAACTCATAACACAACAGCAATTTCGTTTCCACCCTTCTTTTGTTTAGACGGATTCACAAACTAAGATAGAAATTTTACAGTATATCAACAGCGATAGAAATTATGGTGCGGATATAATATTTCCTATTCATCTGTCAACTGTAGATGGTCAGGACACGCTCACTGGGAAAAACACTACAACACACAAGAAGTCAAATCTGTTTAAACATGTTTATTATTAAAAAAGGTCAGCCAATATAAATATATACAATATCCAATAAATATGAACCTAAATGACAACTGCAGCATCGACGAAATAAAAATTTAATATAAGAGTAACGTGAGTCTAGTTTCCGCGACCGGTAGCGATGACTTGATGTGTAGTGGCGGCGCAGGCATCGCAGGGAAAGTTGAGGCGTTTTCTGATTCGAAGAAGCTGTGCACGGCGACGTCTAAACCAGTCCTGTAAGGTTATAGAGAATATGAGTTGGTGATTTGCTTGATTCAAATATTGCTGAAAACATGGTTAGATGTCTCTTCATTCAAATGAAAAAGCCGTAAGGAATTCAGTTTCAGAGTAGTTGAAAGAACAACTTACATTGACAAGGTCGAGGCTCAATCCGGTGACTCTTGCCAATCTTCGTCTGGTCACATGACAGGGGTAGCGTTGTCTTCGGAACGTAGCTTCTAATATCTCTTCATTTTCATCGGTAATGTCGAAATCACACATGTGGATGTGGGTGGCGATAGATAGAGGAGACGGTAGTGATGAGATGTCAGGTGTTAAACCAGTAGCTGAAGGCGTCTCTGATCTGCCAACGGGGTGGTAGTCCACACTTGGCGGGGAGAGCGTAGGGATGACGTCATCGTCTTCTCCATCGTAGCACTGGTACTGAGATGTATCGGACATTGGTTCATCTGCAAGACAAATTAAATAAATATTGCTGTCATTCATTCCCAAAGGGCGAGAACGACAGTTATCATATGAACTGAATTTAACCAACGTACTGTTTTAGTATTTAGATTATCTTGTTTTCTCGATACTGGGCAATGATTGGCTAATGGCGAGTAAGAACGCTTACGCTGCACTGGAAAAACTAGATTTGCAAATGTAATCCCAAACAAGACGTTCAGTGTGGAACCTACTAAATTTAATCTTTGCTACACCCACCTGCAAAGCCAAGTTCGTCCAGGATTTCATCGAGTTCGGTCCTCGAAGACGGGACGGTGAATATTGCGTTGGCTGGAGACCGGAAAGATGACAGCTGAGTGGTTGCAAACATGGCCTCTATGTCGACATCATCTTGCTGATAGGGAACGAAGGGAAGGCGATGATGTGATGCGGTATCCATGGTGATAAGATTGACTTGGTTCAAGAAGTACGTCTGGACACTTTGACACAGAAGATCATCAAATCTTGCTCCACACTATGAAGGCTGAATTTGGATTAGATAACATAGTTTTGCATTGGCTTTCATCTTATCTAAGTGATAGAACACAAAGAGTACTGATATCCGACAGTTTGTCTGAAAAGTGTGGTATCAGATTTGGTGTTCCACAGGGATCTTGCCTTGGACCGGTTCTGTTTACAGCTTATTCAAGTACATTGTTCCACGTCAGTAACAAACACTTATTATACAGTCATTGTTATGCAGACGATACACAGCTCCTGAAAGTGTTTGCACCGAGAGCTGATGATGAGACCACAGCACTTGAATGTGTACAAAACTGTGTTTGTGATATTCAAAATTGGATGTTGGAACATAGGTTGAAACTTAATGATAACAAAACAGAAGTTGTGATTTTTGGTACCAAACAACAGCTCACCAAATTAACTTGTGACTATGTTCAAATTGGTAAAGACAGAATTAAAATTGTTAACAAGCCTCGTAATTTAGGAGGATATCTTGATTCGACCTTGTCGATGGAGCACCATGTCAACCAGATTTGTAAAAAAGCCAGTCACAGCTTATACAACCTCCGACGTATTCGTCATTATTTGAATCAAGACACTACTGAAATTCTTGTTCACGCTCTCATTAGCTCCCACCTCGACTACGCCAATTCAATCTTATATGGCATGCCAAATCAGCATTTCAATAAATTACAGCGTGTCCAAAATGATGCAGCAAGAGTGGTAATGCATCTGAGAAAGTATGATGGTGTGACTGACTCACTGATCCAACTACACTGGCTTCCAGTAAAGGCCAGGGTTAATTTCAAAATTATCTTGCAGGTCTTTAAGGCTCTAAATGGTATGGCACCACAGTATATTTGTGACTTGGTAGAAAAAGTCAGCGTTAATAGGTATAATCTGCGGATAAATTCCGGTATGAATCTTGTAGTACCAAGATCTTTCAACAAGTATAATGATCGTGCATTTGCAGTCTGTGGTCCAGGTTATGGAACTCACTCCCACTTGAATTAAAGTGCATAACAGAAATTCAACCTTTTAAATCAAAATTAAAAACTTTTCTTTTTAAACAATTTTATCAACTGCATTGATTAATTTTTAATATTATTGGACATTTTATGAGATTTTTGTTTAAATCTTGTTTTGTATTTTTATTGAATGCTAATACTTTTTGTTTTACTTGATGTAAAGCGCTTTTGAATATGTTATTGTAGAAAAAGCGCTATAGAAATATATTAAACATTAAACATAAACATACGGTGTATGTTGGAAAATTGGGTCGGTTTGAACTTCGGAAGTGAACCAAAGTGTTCAGTACTAGAAAGTGGACAATGTCGGTAGTTTATCAAAGGATGGAAGGGGCTACAATAATGAGAGAAAGTGAAGCCGCCACATCCGTTTTTTGTATCTGCCAAAGAGACAATGCGGCATTTTTTACGGTGGTCGTTCCATTTCAAAGAAGAATAAGAGAAATGAACAAACATATTTCGATGAAACGGAAGATGATTACCAAATTTGTCAATATGGTTTGTAAACCAACGAAGCGGTTTGTTGGAACGTGGAGTTACACAATGGTTACCTTCATGATTGAAACAACTTCAGGGCACCAGTGTATAATTGTAGTTTATACCAAAAACGGTCGAAAAGTAATGGTCTCTCTTACCTGTTTCATCTTGGAATGTGTTTAAGATATGCCACGCCGGTCTCTCTTCAACACTTCTCAGAAAACAAATAAAGAATGATATCAACGATAAACATGTAAAATTTACAAACATAATATTCAAAAGAAAGAGATTTGGCTCTTGAAACCATCGGGAAACCATTAGTAGACCAAACTGGTTTGCTCTTACCTAGCCCCTTCTTTGCAGTACGGTAGACCAAGATCAAGGAATTCTCGGAAATAAAGACAAAGTCACGTCACCTTGAATCTATGTTTAAAAAATAACCAAAACCCACATGAAACACGCTCTCTGGCTACTTCACTCTCCTACGAATTGAATTAACTATCATAATGTATAACAAAATTTACCAATCACCTTGACATTTTGCCTTCATAAGCAAGACACAAAAAACATGAAGGGCGGAAAAACTTCAAAGCATGCACATCTGCACCAAAGTGATTCATTATTTTTGTCTCATGTTCTTTTGTATGTCTTCCACATTCGTAAGCATGACGTGTTCCCTTCTCAAAGAATGTACTGCACTTTCTGTGTAGAGGATTAGTTCAGAGAGACAATAGCTAAATATTTTCATGACATTTTGTTTAAGGACGTAAATGCAGTCTCTACATATTCGATCGCCTTGAGAACGTATGCATGTCGACACTGGACTTCATAAATAAATTGAGGTCCGGATTCATGGGATTTAAATTCAGATATCAACAACAACAACAACAGCAACAACAACAACAACAAAACAAAAGAAACAAAAAAGCCTGTACTAGTCAGTTGAACCTTAAGTCTTTCGACATGATATTTGAAGTTGAAATGATAAAATTTTGCAGAAAAATGATACAAAATACATAAAAATGTACTGCTATAGTTGATTTAGTTTTGGCATAGACAGTCGACAAACTTTCTCGACTGTCTATGGTTTTGAGGACCTAGTGGTTTACTTTTTGCTACTTTACCAGTTTCATTCACCTTCTGAGCAAAGACGTTCCGATGAGGCACCGGATCATCGAACAGAATGAAAGATGCTTTATTGCGGCGATATCACAACAAAAGAACGGTGGTTGAAACCGTGAAACGTTGGAAATCAAAGTATGCGTGTTGATCAAACAATGTGTCAAACGATAGACAAGGCGACGTGCGGTTCCTTTGATTAACGTAACAAACTTGTGGCAGGGTAACATGTAACATGATGATTCACGGATCTTGCTGGCGGCAAGCTAAGACGAATACAACTTTTAGTAATGGAAATGAGCGACTACTCAAAGGGATCGAAATATTCTTCCATGGATCTCTAATTAGACGTTGAGCGCGAAAGTTGATGTACCGTTGTGTTTAGCTGTATTATGTTATGTAACGTAATGTAATGTAATGTAATGTAATGTAATGTAATGTAATGTAATGTGATGTAATGTAATGTAATGTAAATGTAATGTAATGTAATGTAATGTAATGAAATATAATGTAATGTGATGTAATGTAATGTAAATGTAATGTAATGTAATGTGATGTAAGGCGTTTAAATAAAATTATTTGTTTGCCGCCAACGTGCAGGTAGGTTTTCAGAGAAAATTAAGAAAACAAACACAATATTTACACTATTACAAATAAATATATTACTTTTCCAAAGGAAACTAAATAAAAATGAGCTTATGTTAATACATTTGTGTTTTCTCTCTGTCTTTGTTTTTCATCCCTGGCTGGCTGATAGGTTTTTCAAAAATCCAAGGGCGGCAAACAAAGATTTTTCTTTAGATAGCCTAAGGTCACATGTAATGTAATGTAAATGTCATGATAATCAGAGTGTTAAGGAGTTTCCCTTGAAATCCATCATCGTGGAAGCACACGGCATGATCAATTCTATTGGCTTCATTATCGCAACACAGCCTAGCTTTAACGGGATATCAACGGATTCAACACGTGAACGATCGAAGAAGACTTTGGAAAGACTCAATTTCACGACTGACCTACACAAGTGGAGTTTCTTGTGTAGAAGCACGACTTACAAAATACTGATCACATAGAAAAACTGAATTCGCGTTGGTCTTCAGTTTAATGTCATTTGACAATTGTTTCAAAGATTCTGATGAATGTTGATGTCATCGATTGTTAACCCGTCACGTCGCTCAACAAACTGTCATTGAGTTTCGTCATCGGCAAAAGGTCTTGGGCCTGATGGTCTCGGTCACTCAAGGAAGGGTACTTGTCTCCATCAAAGCGTTCCAGTGAAACTCAATAGTGTACTTCTGTTTAGGCTTATCAAGTAGCCAGCACCAATTTATGAATGGAAGCATCAACAAAGCTGCATAAAACTGTTGATAAATATTAAAATTCGCATATTTACAAGTACACGAACACCAGGGACGGGGGAATCGGTCTTTCATTGCGGTCAGATTACACTCATTTTACAAAACCTAGTATAGACACTGAACGCATGAGACTTAGACGGGGTGGCTGTGACCAATCTGGCTTGAAATTGGTCATAGCCACCCCGTCTATTAAAATTCATGAGTTTACTTTTCTTGTTTACGCACATACTTATATCAGATGGAAATCTGAGGATTTGCGACTACATCAGGTTGACAACCCCCCTCACAAGAGCAATGAATGTAAAAAGTGTGAAAGAGGCTCCCACCTAACTATCCAAAATGTTTTTGTGTCGAGTTTGTGTTTGATTCGTTTCAAAAATGTGTTCCTACATTCTTATCCGATTGTTTGTGTTAACAAAAATGTTTGTTTCGCCTCGGATATTTGTAGGGAAGTTTGGATCAGTGTGTACGGTAATGTTTTGTTTGTGTAGGAAAAGCTTATGGCGAGACGCAGCCGGACCTATTGTGTTACAGAGTTGATAGAGTAGCCCTTTGACGCTTGCGTTTCGAACCCGAGTGTGGTTTCTCATCAGTCGCAGTGTAGATTCTTTCCTTAGTTTGTGTTTGTGAAAAATTATTTTAATGCATTTTAGTGGTCTTGCTCTTCGAGTAGCGAGGCAAGTATATTAATGTTTGGGTCTCGTTGTGAGTCCGTTTGGTGGTTCAGTTTGTTTGTTCTATGTTTCTTTACTTCAGTAAATTTTGTTTTGAATAGTGTGTCTTTTAGAATTTTGCCGAGGTTTGTGAATTTTTAGGCAATAAGTACCACTGCGGGGTACGGATTTTATGTTTTCTGGATCAAGATACTTACAAGTATCATGATCGATGTGTTTGTTCTCGTACATTTTGTTTAATAGTTTTTGTACGTTGTTTACTGTTTGTTCTGTGTCGTCACTGGCTAGTTGTGTATAATACTTAGTGTTGCGTAATTGCCTTTCGCATTCGTGTACGTAATCTTTTGTGTTGACCAAGACAAAACCCGACCCTTGTCGAAGGGTTTTTATGGTAATTTGTCTACTGTTTGCAAGCTGGTTTATCGCGATTCTTTGGACACGCGACATGTTTTGTTTCCTTGTTTGAAAGGGTATCTCTAGAAGTGCGAGTTTAGCAGCTTCAGATAGCTTTAAGGTTTTTGTATTTTTTGCTGTTCGTGGAGTCCAATTTGACTTTTCTTTGAATTGGTGTTGTTGCGATTGTTCGTGTCTCATGATGTCTCCGGTGTTTGCCTTAATTGCTAATGAAACTTTTAATGTTAATTGTTTTCCAAGTCAACTATCCAAGCATTTTAAGAGGGGTGATCGAAAAGGCCAGAACAGCCAATTTTGACCAACGGGTTCAAGAACCCGGGAAAGGTGTTTAAAGTGTGCGATAGATGTGTTTACGACATAAACATTACGAACAGAAGGATTAAGATAGGTATGAATAATCCAAACTGCTCAGTTTCTGTTTGGGGAAAGTTGGAATGATTTCGTTCAAATTTGTCAGAAAAACGTACACTTTAAATTCAATGACACATGGTGTTTGATCAGATCATTACACCGTGGCATACTTTGCTAACGGACTTTGCTGACTCAGTCGTTAAAGTTAATGACACCGGTTACTATTGAGTTTATGTTTAAATTAAATTTGGTGAATTATTTTGCCAGAACCGAATTGGTGTGCAGCCCATGAAGAAACACCCCCAAACATACTGGCCACTTTCGTTCCATAACCCTACGTCAGCTTGCATTGATTCGGATCAAGTTCACGCATACTGAAGTGTTAATATGTTAATGACACTTCCCCGAACCACGCGGCACTCAAAGAAATCGTTCTCAGTGCATTCATTGCGACTAACCCGACAGCGTCGTTCGCAACAACAAGTCTAATTCACCGGCTTGTCATCTATACAACGCCGCATTCATAAAGGCACAGTTGCCTCATCCATGTCATTGTCGGCTTAAGGAAGTATGCGCCTTGAAACTTTCCAGAGTGAAACTTTCAACCATTCTCTTGCCAAACCAACAATAAAGTTGGGGTTACCGTGCAAAGTTTGGAACTAGCGAAACAAATTAGCCAACATTTTGCGATATTTGAAATTGAAAATGGCCGTCATTTCTGCATTAACTCTATGGGGTGAAAATCAAATGTTCAAATTAGATGCTTAGATAGGAAATCCGGTGTTTTTTCTTATAAATTATGCATGAAAAATCGGCAAAGGGCATGACAGTGATTTAAATACATCAACGCACCATTCGATGATGAAAATCGTTCTCTTTTTAACGGAATTTCGTCTAACATGAAAATAAAGCTTATCATTGTCATTTGAAAGTACACGTAAACCCAAACAGTTGGAGTGAAAGCTTTGTAAGAGATGTAATAAAACATTATAGCCTAAACAAGGGGAATGTGTACCCTCACGGCAGTAGATAGACCATTTGCTCTCCTAACGTCGGGCAAATGGTCGCATCTTAGATTGCGACCCGCATACTACCAAGTCGACTTAAATCGTCTTATTTACAAAGTACACGTGTACTTTTTGCTGTATTATGTAGTGTGCCCTGCAAATCTTACCCGAGAGCCGTCTGAGCTTTCTGACAATTTGCGCTGTCGTTGACTGGTGACGTCGTGTATCACCAGTCTCGTCTCGTTGTAAATGCACAACGTACAGTAAAATAATCTGTTCAAATCCCCATACAAACCGCCATCTAACGTGAATAAGCTTATGTGTTGAAGCGCGACATTGTCACATTTTACTAAGACTTTTGGGCGCTACACTTTCGAGATAGTCTTCGGCTTCAACGAGCCATACCCGCTTTTTGGTATGGATATAACATTTTCTTCACGGACATAACCTGTGATATTTATTCATTATTTTTTATTCAAACAACACTTCAGTTAAGGAGAGCGCCCTCTTTTGGCCAGAAGATGTACATGTTCCTTTTAGACTACCTAACCTGGTGAGCGTGAATAACAGGACAAAATGGCAAAAAATCATGCTAGTGACCTTATAATATTTCTTTCAGAAGTTTTTATGAATCAAAACAACCGAAATTATATTTTTGCACTGAAAAATCGACAGTTATTTTTATTTTGAAAGATCAGTAGAGAATAATTAACAATTGTAGCTCTGACATAATATCAGTAAGCTAGAGGGTCAAATCTCAGGTCTAACAAAATTCACCTTTTTTCGTCCCTTTTTGCTGTTTAGTAAGAAAATTTGCCTGGTGACCCCGACTTTTTTTTTGCTTCTAAATCAAAGAACACTGTCTGTTTGATAGATATTGCTGTACTTTTTAACATTTTGAAAATTATTTTGTGCATTTATATGAAGCTTATATTTTTAAAAAAGACTAATTTTACAGTTAAATGATAAATTTAGGGTATAATATTTAATTTTTTAAGACAAGACATCACAAATTTTAGGTGATTTTCCTAATTCAGCTGTCCTGACAATGCAAAAATGTGGTATGCACACTGGGATCTGTTAATGGTTTCCGATAAAATAAAGATTCTGCTGGTAAGTGCAAACTTCGCAAAATGGGAGATTTAGTGGTTTTCTGTCAATTTTGGCATGTGTTTTTTCAAAAATTTTGCATGGGTACACCATATTTTTTTCACATCTTTGCAATGTACACATAAAGATTATTTCAGAAAAGTCAACTTCAAGGATGTCCCAACATTTTTTGGAATGGTAGCGTACCTCATTAAGGCACATTCAAACACGTTGCGCGTCAGCCCAATTTCCAACTGTAAACAATCTCATCGCCGAAGGTGGCCATTACCATAAAACTTTCGTTTTCAGCCCTGACAGTTAGTTGAGTACAGTGTGTTGATAATAATAATGAAAATATCACAGATTAAAATAGAGCAAATCCAATACAATCACATTCACTAACACATCTGTCGATTTTAGAAGCTATGCTACAACCTCTTGTTGATTTTCTGTCAGGGTAAACTACAGGCGATTGATTTAATTTGTCATGATCGGGAAAATCGACAAACTGACAAGTTGGGTTTGATTTTCAACGACAAGTCAATATTTCAGAGTACGGTATCGATAAATGACTTCTCCCATTTAACGTCACTGCTCTTCCTGGCAATTTCTTAACAGCGTTTACATCCTTCAAATCAATAAGCATAGCATGCAACTTTCGTCTTTTTTCTTCAGACGGTCTCTGCATGTTCACTTATAGTCCACAACTCCAATGTGTTTGATCACGTGTACAGGTAGACGAGAAACACTTTTTTCTAAAGTGTCCCTTGCACCAGCGACATAAACAAATACTATTTAATGGATCTCGACTGATGTGCAATTTCTTTTTCTGTCGGATGGAATTACAAATATTTTTAACAATCTTCTCAATGAAACCCTAAACAAAACAAAACAAAAAAAGCAAAAGGGACATGATTCAAAAGAAATAAACGCTGCCTGGCGATAGATTCTGACGGGTCTTTGATATTAACACCATTATGTTTTGCGGCGATTATCTCAGGAGGCACGGCACTGGTTGGTGGAAACCCCAATCAAAGTGTTGATAATTCTGCATAATAACATGCTAATGAACCTTTGATTAAAAACAATTGTGTATCCAGGCCGGTCGAAACCTACTGCTCACGCTTGGCGCACGCAATTTATAAGAAACGAGTCGAGCTTCAAGTAAGACTGCAACTCCTCTCCGGTCAACTGCCTTACTTTAGTCTTGGATGTAGTTTTTTTTCCATTCCATGTTGCTTTTGTTTCGTTCTCTCTTTCGATGTGATAACCAATATGGGTATTATCTACTCCCTGTCAAGTTGACAGTTGAATTGTACTGCAATCATCATTTGCTTAGTGTTTTTTTAAATAATCTAAAAGGTAAAGAAAAGTTAAATTAAATACGTGTCAAGAGTCAGGGAACTGTTCCTGTTTCTGTATAGGTTAGCAAGGACACGTCAGAATACAAACGATTTCTTTTTTTTTTTCATTTTGTATTATTTACAGAGTCAAACATGCCACACTGCTCCCCTGGTGACTTGTATAAATAATAGCTTTTGAAAGAGGGCGAGCTTCTCAAACCTTCTTCAAGATAAAGCCTAAATCACTAGATGAATTAAATCACTCAGTTAAAAATTACTCAAGTAGGCACTACACTGTCACTCCCTCAGAGACACTTTCAACCCACAACTTCAACGCTCCAGTGAAAAGATAAGCTATGTCGTGTACAAATATTCCCCAGTTGCCATCATATAACTCGGGGGCTTGTATTTCGTGTACAGCGCGCCCTCACACGATGTAGGGTGGAGTGAAGATTCGATAAGATGATTGGATAAAGTACGAGTGGGCGTATGTTTTAAACAAACAGAAAAAACAAACAAACATACAATATATGATGTTTCACAAATTTAACTTGCGGTTGAAAGCGTTAAGGGCATTCCCCTTTCATGATAAGTCAGCGTAGTATTGAAAGAAAGTTGCATAACATTATGTGTTTGAATATTGCTCTGTAAAATTAATCATATAGTTTACACCTACTGAATTGATTGCACACAGAGTCATCCTCATGCAAATGTCTGCCGATGTAGTATCTTTAGTAGTTTTAAGACTCGGAAGTGCAGTATTTAACTCAAGGTTCATCATGCGGGCACATATTCTGAATATTTGCGTAGAATGTTCGATTCCTCAACTATCACTTTTGCAATGCATGCAATACACAAACGTAAAATGTGATTAATATTTAGCATTTATGCATCTCTCCTTCCAACAGCATCCCTCCATGTTTTCTCAAACTTATTTACCAGCACACCATGGTCTAAACGGATCAGCAGGACCACTTGGCGTGCCATCACTTTGAATGATTCTGCCTATCTCGCAATTTCTTTATCACTTACGTTCAGAATATACCGAAGCTTCGCTGCACAAGGCTACCTGGTGAAAAAATCACTTTAGGCCCAGTTTACACATCAAGTTCCGACGACTTGTTCAGCATTCAGTCACGCTAATCATTTACACCATGGGGCACCTCTGAAGATGTATAACCCCCACCTTTTTACTCAATTACCACCCCACTGCAGTTGTAAACGACGTCAAATATTGTAACCTTAATTACAGGACACAGTCACGAATCATTTCTCGCCAGATGACGGCTGCGTGACTAGGGTAGGACCTCCGCGTTGTTTTCATAAAACGATCAGAAAGAAATATACATGTATTTATGGGTCGACGTACTTTTCCCCGCGGGAATGATCGACAGCATTACACGAATTGTAAATTATACTTTTGAAGTTATAACTTCCGAATTTTACGCCCAGAAATGACACAAGAAGAAAAAAACACACACTCTACTGGATACAGTACAATTATCATCAACAACAAAACTCATACAATCAACGATGACAAAGCTATACTCGTTTCTTAAATAACTTATAATGTCAAAAGAAAACAGATTACATAATTTTACGTTTAATTTGTGAACAGAAGTTTTCTTTCCATTTCGAAAAATCGGTCTATGAGAGGGGTCAAACTATCATTTCTTACAATGTAATCAATGAAAACATTGATAACGGCCATTTCATTTTACATAGGTGAAAATGTTTGCTTTTTGAGGCAAAGTCATTGCTCAAAATTCAATTCTAACATTGAAATCGCTCATTTCATGTAATTTTCTCGGGAAATATTTACATACGTTCTACTTTTTGGAAGAGGACCCCTGGCATCTCGTGCTTCTCCAAACGTGGCGCTTCACCAGGCTAGACGACCCGATTCAAGAGGATCGTTACAACCCTTCTTCCTTGAGAAGACGTTCATAAGAAACAATAAACTTCCAGCAGAAGAGATGGAAGTGTAAACTCTTGGCCGGTGGGATAAAATTTCATGGCTTATCTTCGGTGATAAATATCAGTAAAATTCGTTATGATTCAAAATACAAATCCAGAAAATACAGAAATACAGGCCGCTATTTCCCGTCAACTTCTCCAATCGTGAACTTGACAGTGATATCTTCTGTTAATGAACCACACTCGTTTAATGTCACGTATTCATCTTGCAATGGATCATATCGATCGTGTAGAACCATCTGGGTAAGTTTTATAAGTTTTCACGATGGAAAATGCGAGTAAGCATGGAGGTAGTCGGGAGAGCTCTGCATATTACCTCCATGAATGTAAGTAAAATCCACTAATTATTAAAACTAGGGGGTCAAGAATTAAAACAAATGTAAACTTAGGGAGACGTAGTTGTTTACATTTCATGGAGACTCTATTAACTAGACAAAGTACACACGCGTACATAAGAGCACATTTGCACAAGGAAAATATAGCAGTGGTAATAAGGGCGAAAAAATGAAGTTTACTTTTTGAAAGAAATTAAAGATTTTCCTCAGTCGCGTGACTTTTATCGGCCTAACTTTTCCCCCTTTTGTCGTGTTATTGTAACGAGAATAAAGATTAATTGCAGACTTTTCCTGCTCTGGTTTGACCAGCGTTCAACAACTCATGCAGACTGCCATTTGGTATAGGTGGCAGGATGTATACCAGAGAATCGCGTTTGATTTATTGTTCTGCGCTTAAGGGACCTTGCATGTGAGTCCGCAATCACGATTTTGGGTTATACTCTGTTCTTAACGGCACTCATGATTAAACATCTATTATTATTGTTTATCGTGCACGGGAGAGGGGAGTAGAAATCGACTGTCCCGGTAGGATGACATGATAACTCAGCCAAATTATGATGTTTACTGTCCTTCCCGGTTGAAAAAAGGCGAAGTGTCATTAATCTATGTGAAACTGAGTTGGACACATGATTCGATGCGTCTGATTCAATGTCATGGGATATTGTACATTGACACTGTAAAACCTACATTAATTGTAATAACTTAGTTCTGTCCACTGATGTTTCCAGCGCTATTGCAACTGACCATCTCTCCATCATCTGTCACCTGAATGTCGCAATACCACGCCCATCAGATGTATTTGTGACAGCACGTAACATTCGCGACATAAACCTTACCGCCTTGAAGGAAGATCTTCACCACAGCCTTGCTAGCGTTAAAGAACCTACAGCACAAACTCTTAACTTCTGTCTCCAATCTGCTTTGGACAAGCATGCGCCAGCAACAAAACGTAAAGTTTCTAGACGAAGGAATGCCTGTTGGTTTAATGCTGTTCGTGACAAATTCAAGGCAGCCAAAAAAGAGCGTCGGCGAGCAGAGAGACAGTGGCTGAAAACTGGACTTACAATCCACAAACAAATATATAACCATACGAAGAGAACTGTCACAAAACTTGTTCACTCAGCAAAAACCACCTATTTCTGTAATAAGGTTAGTGAGAGTCGTACATCGAAGCAACTGTTTGGTATCACACATAAATTACTTGGGTCTAAAAAAGCCTCCCCTACACCAACAATATTCCCTGCAGTAGAACTTCCACAGCGTTTTCTGGACTTTTTTCAAGAAAAAGTTGAGACAATCAGAGCCAGTCTTGATTGTCAAAATATCTCCCAGCCTTTGAGCTCAGAAAGTTGCTTTCGAGGTATGCCTCTCAGTAACTTTAATCTTGTAAACGATGATATTGTAAAGAATGTCATTTTAAGTTCCACTGCAAAGACATGCGACCTAGACGCAATGCCAACCGATTTGTTGATAAAATGCTTAGACACCGTGTTACCATTCATCACACGGGTTATAAATCGTTCCCTTGCATCGGGCACATTCCCTACTAGTTTCAAAACTGCTCTTGTTAAACCACTGCTGAAGAAACAATCTCTTGACCCAAATCAACTAAAAAACTACCGACCTGTCTCAAACCTTTCTTTCTTGTCTAAAATACTTGAAAGAATTATTCTATCACAATTAAGTGTTCATCTTACTTCCCACAACCTTTTGAATCCTCTTCAGTCTGCATACAAACCACACCACAGTACTGAAACTGCTCTATTGAAAATAGTCAATGACATTCTGACCTCCTTGGATTCTGGCAAAATTACCATTCTCACTCTCTTAGATCTATCAGCTGCATTCGATACTGTCGATCATGGCATCCTCCTCCACCGTCTTGAACATACTTTTGGCATCTCCGGAACTGCTCTATCCTGGTTTCAATCTTACCTCTCAGGCAGAACTCAAACTGTAACTATCAATGGCATACGATCAACAACATCATCTATCTCTTTTGGTGTCCCGCAAGGCTCAGTTCTTGGACCTGTCCTATTTGTTTTGTACACTGACCCTCTTTTTAGCCTCGTCAGAAAATACTCATTAAATCACCACGCCTTTGCCGATGACAATCAATTATACAAGGAAACCACAATCGATCAAATAAAATCAACTGTTGAATCTGTGCAAAGTTGTATCACTGCCATCAAGCAGTGGATGACATCGAATAAACTCCAGTTGAATGACAGTAAAACAGAGGCAATACTTATATCTTCACCCAGACAAGCTGCCAAATCATCTCTTCCTTCATCCATAATTCTTGGCGATTTTGATATAATGTTCACCTCCAGTGTCAAAAACTTAGGAGTCACACTCGACTCTAACATGAATATGTGTGAACATGTGCAGAATATTTGCAAAGCTGCATACATTCAAATTAGACAAATTAGCTCTATTCGTCACTTTCTCTCGGTACAGGCTACTCAAACGTTGGTCTCTGCACTTGTTCTGTCTCGTTTAGATTATTGCAATTGTCTCCTTTCTGGTTGCCCTAAACAGCTTATAGACAAGTTGCAAAGAGTGCAAAATGCTGCCGCTCGTCTCGTCTGTAATGCTAAAAAGTATGATCATGTTCAACCCCTTTTGCAAAAATTACACTGGCTGCCTATTAGTTCTCGTATCCACTACAAAGTTGTATCTACTTGCTTCAATTCACTTGCGGGCACAGGACCGCAATATCTCTCTGAACTTCTACATCAATACACTCCAAAAAGACAACTCCGCTCTTCCTCAGATTCTCGACTTCTCAGTATTCCAAGAGTTTCCACAAAGACTTTTGGCGAGAGATCTTTCTCTTACATTGGCCCTGCATTATGGAACAAACTTCCTTCTGACCTTCGCCACTCCAACTCTACCCTTTCCTTCCGCCGTTCCCTCAAGACTTTTCTCTTTAAACAGTAGTTTAACCTTTTTCGTTTACGTAGTCTCCAGTCCCGGTGGTTCAACATGTCCTCTGTTATATTGTATTGTCACTATTGCGCCTAGAGCTCTGTTAAGAGATTAGGCGCACTACAAATGTACTTTATTATTATTATTATTATTAATATTCCCAGTCGTTTATGCCAAACCTATTTGCTGCAATTTAGATAGACACCCTCTGGTATCAGTAATTACTTCGAACGACACGCGGTCTTTTCCACTTGAAAATCTTGCAGTTTCCTGTCTTTATGACATACTTCACACCCTCCAATTTGTGACAATATTTGGCATGCAACGTCAATCAGGTCCCCACTGTCGACTCCTAGCAACCGCCGTCGTTATCCCCCATTCGTGACGTCACTATGAGTAGGAGACCACCAGGCGATACGCCTATTTAACTTACTCGATATTAAATTGCTTCCGTTTGGATAGCACTTGTCAATGTCTCGTTTTTAGGCCTTCAGGCGCTATTTTCGTAAGCTCTTTCGTCTGTGATGAACAAGCTGAGAGAAAAATCAGGGTACCGCGGCGATGTCACTTTTAACAAGGGGTTGTCTCATTTCTTTTTGACACGATGAAGTCCTGATCCGTCCCTACAGACTCTCGCGATGACACATCGCATGCATACTCGTTTCCATGTGTAGTCGATATTAGATATTGAGGCCCAAAACATTCATTAATTGAAACTACACGCACCTTGATAATCCCGAACAAGATGTTACCCGCTTTTCTTTCTTGCTAAATTGGCTACGACAAAAAAAAACCACGAGCGAGCCGTTCTTTAAACAATTCTGAGCTTGTTGCCCTATAAATGATCAATTTTCTGGAAAATTAAAATAAAAATCATTACACAGATGTTGCTTTTCAGTCGGCAAATTTTAACATTCAATAAAATAGGCATATGGTGAAATTGATCGTGTTTTCCTACCGTCGAGAAGCTTAATTAACTCTCTGGCAACTTTACAATTTTTTTTAATTTTAAATCATTAATTGCGGTGATTAGCATGAAATTCGACTGGCATGTTTTCTGTCATTATATATATATATAATATATATATATATATATATATATATATATATATATATATAATATATATATAATATATATATATATATATATATATAAAATATATATATATATAATATAAAATATATATATATATATATATATATATATATATATATATATATATATATATATATATATATATATATATGACTGTTACTGTGGAACCAGTGTCTGAGTGTCTGTGTCTGTGTCTGTGTGTCGATTTTGATAAATCAAAAATGCAAAACTCAATGCGCCAAACAGTCAGTTTCAGACTGACGTGTTCTTAAAATGGCTTGCTGAGCAATTTGTGCTTACCGTCAACTTGCCCAGCTGGTAGAAGTCGCTTTGAAAGGTGTATCTGCGTATTGTAAGAATGAATGAATAGCACTTGGATTTTGTCGTCTTTTGATATCTATCTAGTCATCGATTTGACAAGTATAGTCTCAGAATTTTAGCATAATATCCACACAAATTTTGTAATTTATGGTCAGGACACAGTTTTAAACAAAATCTTATTTTCGCGAGGACCTGACCTTGATCTACCCTTCATCAATCCAGGCTGTCATTTGCACCTCCGTGATTGAATTAATGTTCCGTGGAACTAAGCGGAGTCATGGCAGACGGTGTTTGTGTTGCGTTGGACCATAATCTATTCTTTGACACGTCTTCTCTCAACTAATGAGTGCAGAACCTCTGTCAAAGGCAATGCAGTGGTATTTCTCATTGAGGTCATCTGTCGTGTGATCTAATTTGACCTCGACGTGGTTAACGAACCCATATGTTTATTCTGTCAGTTTATTTATCTTCACGTATTTCTATAATACCATCTGTTTCCCTGACGGCGTACAAAGCCGACCATTCAAGCTCCCTTATGTACTTTCATGTTAACATTTTTTAACTTTATTTGAAGGTTAAATTGTAATACACGTGTGGTCTTTTCACAGCAGAGGCCGTGAGCAAATCTAATTGTTGTGTGATCAATGTGGCCACAATGTTGCGATTGTGAGCATTAGCTAGAGTTCAGACAGCATGGTGAAGTCACAAAGTCAACACACAAGTAGCTAAACGATTATGACTTCTCTGTCTAATGCCTCTATAATGTGACTGCTTGAACGTGCGTGACGTCACAGACATCGTCAAGGTAAAATTAAAAAGTTTTGTTTTTCCGGGAAAAAATCGTTGAACACGTTGAAACGTATTTGTAAGCGATTTCAAACAAACAAAAAAATCCCTGCATTCACCGAGTAAGCCTTATTTGTCACGAAAGGAAAAAAACGTGCATCGGTATTCAACACGAACCGGTCCGCTTAACAGCGTCATTCAATCGGATTTTCCAATTTCCTTTTACCTCTGTAGCCGCAAATCGCGCGTGATACAAAAGACAGTTTTTCTCTATGTTTTGACACATGTATGCGCAGTAAATTATGGATGAGGTCTAGAGATATTATGAAGGGGAAAAAGAATTTGTTCTTTAATCAATGCAGTCGGCGACCTTGACGAATTAACGCCGACGAGAAGATCTCTCAAACGAAGATTCATGTCTTAATCTTGAAAACCGTCGTCCACGATGTTGTTGTACAAAATGGAAACTGACAAATGGGCTTTAAATTACGGGTCCATTAGATGTAAATTTTACCGTATTTCCATTATTTTTGCCTTTTTTGGTCTGTGAAATACAGTTTCCTAGCCTTCTCATGAATATCACATCGAAATACTAAGTATCTATAAACATTAACTGCGCATGTGCGGAATGCCCGATGTTATTGTTGACAACCGAATTCTAGTCCAAACTTAGAACATGTAATGTATTCCTTCATTGGCGTTTGGTTTGACTAGTTTTTTACATTGAGTTGTGCTAACACTAGCTATGATAGTACCTTGTATAACAACGTTCAACCAGAACAAAAAAATGTCACTCGTTTTCCACAACAAAAATACCGAAAATGTTATAATGTTTAGCGCTGTTTTCCCTTTTAGACTCCAACTAATGACTATGCTACGCCGTGCTATGGCATATAAGCATACGGTATTTTCACGACTCTTCGCAGTGATGAAAGCCAGTTTCACCTGCCCGATAAGTTGGAACATCAAAAATTATTTCTATATGCAATAAATGAAACACGTCTATAAAGTTAACATGACATTTTAAGTTCAAAAGATATACCCGTGCGATTATAATCTTCTAATGTTGCTTTATTCGCCATCAACGGCTTTGTGAGGAAACACTGCCAAGTCAGTCTTTATGTGTTCCCTAGGCAACGTCTGTGTGTTTACGATATCTTTGCAATTTTATCTGTGCGCCTGCGTTGGTGTTTATTTCACGGAAGCTTCACGTGATGCATATATAGTTAGTAAAACTCGTTGAACGGCCCTCAACAGCTGTTGGATCTGCGTACACGGTGACGCAAAGATAACCGGCGCCCGTGAATTCACGTACCAGTACTATTGCAAGTCTGCATGGTCGGGCAGCCCGAGATCTGCGCACGCGTATAGAGGTGTACTACCCGAGCATCATATTTATTAAGCCAAGGAATCCTTTCAAAGTCACGTACGACAAATTCTGATATGCGTCGAACGGTATTCATGGCACTGTGTCTGTGTGTACGAATCGACGCCTGCAAAAATACAGTTCTAGAGACATCTGATTTGATGTGCCTTGATGCGTCGATAGCAGTCCGACCCCGGTCGTCTTCTGGAGGCCGCACAGATTGTCACACGAAGCGGATGATAAACTTTCGATGTTATCTATTTGACAATGTCGAGACGTATTTTAATGCCTGGATCGTTTTGCTCATAGTCATTTATTAGCTTTCATAATTGTGCCGCGGTTGATGTATAAAGTCAATGCTCGTCACAGCCAATAGGAAATCGACCCTGAGATAAAAAAATCACTCGTGTTTTGATACTGCTTCGATGATTAATTTATACCTGACCTACATCATTGACAAATGTCCTCTAAGCTATCAGCATTAAAAGATCAAGAAGATGAACATCGGGAAAAAACCACAAAGAAAGACTTTGTTTAGTGTGTAATAGTGAGAACAACCGGGACTGGTGTAGGGTCGATTCACTGATTTCCATCTTACGGTAGATTGTGCTTAGGGGCCAGGTATTCGAGCTCCGAAATTTTTACAATTCTTTTCTGAATTTTTTACAATGCTTTTCCGATCTACCGCTTAGTGAGGCTCAGTTTAAAGCTCTTGGAGTGAGAAAAGATTTAGTTTTTCCAAAATCGATAGATGGTTGCCATTTTGAATTTCAATTAACGGGTAGGTATGATTTGGTTCTCTAGTACCAAACTTTGTGAGGTGACCCCCCCCCCTCATTTTTATTCTTGATTTGTTTAGAGAATGGTTGGATGAAGGTTTGAGCAAAAGTTTAAGTTTTTCACTCTCGAGACGCACATTTCCTTGCCTACAACTAAAATAAAATGAACAGTTAACATGGCTAACGGCCGGTATGATCTTGTGTTTTGAATCAACTGAGTTAGCGCCCTACAGTATGTAGAATGTGCCATAGATCTATCATAGGCACTGGAGAAACGAGTGTCCGTGGATCTGTATACTATATTCACACCTCAGAGATTTCTTGCCTGCAGTTCGTTCGGTTACTGTCACTGTAAGCGTCACCTTCTTTCAATTGTGAAGCCCGACTATAACGGAAACACCTTTACATGTGAATATTAAACCTCTAAACTTCCAGCCTGAATGAGCTATTGTAGGCTATTGAAGCCTTTTGTGGAAATGGATACAGCAACCTTAAGGTAGAACGCGCCTCGGGGACAGATACTCGGACTCTTAAACTTTCACAATAATAGTTTTCTGATATACCACTTGTGGGGGTTCATTTTAAAGCTCTTGGTGTAAGAAAACTTTGTGCCGGCTTAGTTTTTCGAAATTCGAAAATTTTATTTTTTCCTTATAAAGTTAAGACAGGCATGGCGAAAATTTTGAATTTTAAATATCTGTAAATCTTGAGTTATTTGCTTCTCTAGTACCAAAATTTGCATGGTGACCCCCGATTTCGATTTTTGATTTTTAAAGTTAATGGTTGAAAAAATCCTTAAGGAAAGTTTGAGCAAAAGTTTAAGTCTTTAACTTTCTAGGCGCATGCTACCTAAGCGAGATACTTCGGACGGACTCTAATATTTCATAATTTCTTACTATTTTTTCAGTTTCAAATGAATAGCGCGGAAGTCACTATGGGTTTAATAAAAATGATGTGTTTTAGCAAGGCAATCCATCAACAAAACTCAAAACTATCCCTGCCCGTAGGAACATAACCATATTATACCATTGGGAAAATTCAGTTTTTACTTTAAGGAGAGGCCAGGTGATTTCTGTTTGCACTGGGTATTGTCTGTTAGCCATGGAGAATAGTTGGAAAAATTGATGCCCCTCAACGATTTGTCTCATTTTCCTCAATTTACCCCCGAATGTAAAGAAAGGACTCAAAGCGTTAAGTCAAACAGAGCAATTTATCTCAAGCGTCATCCCGAAAAATCAAACACGTTTCAATAGGTAATTGTCATTTTTTATATTAGTTTTTCAAAAACAAAATTTCACATGAAGCTGTTTGATAAAATTTTGTATTAATAGTCATAACTTTAACTGTCCAATGGCCAAGTTATCATGGTTTAAACCAGAATATGACATCTTGGCATTTCTAGGCTAACAGAATGAAAGACAAACTACTTCCAAGTGCCGAAGATCTGTGATATGGACGTATGGATAATGTGGAATGAAAACCAATAAGGCACGCCTACGCTTCCACACAAAGGGAACGACCGCAAAAAACCGTATCTTAATATAAATATTTCATCGTGTAATTTACTCTTGAGAGAGAGAGAGAGAGAGAGAGAGAGAGAGAGAGAGAGAGAGAGAGAGAGAGAGAGAGAGAGAGAGAGAGAGAGAGAGAGAGAGAGAGTTGAGTTGAGTTGAAGCAAATGTCAAGAAACACTTAAACCCAGGCAATAAAATACAGAATAATGGACGACAGTTCTGTGTGATACCCCGTAATTATTAATAACCTCTTATCCTGCCTGTATTTTGGTAGTTTACGACACAGGACATCTATTTTGTTACATATAAAACTTCTGTGACATTTGGCATAGAGTGAGAGGGAGGTTGCTAATATGCTTAATGCAAAAGAGACTCTACTTTGTTCTGAGGGGCTTTGCAAGGAAAAGCGCAGGTTTCATGGAAAAATATTACTGGCACAAATCATGTAGACAAACATCCTGACATGAACAGAAGGATATATACTTGAAGAGATTGCACAGTTTGACACTAGAGGGATACGATTATTGAAATTTGGCAATACTTGGTCCACCGACCAAATGTCAAGCTAATCTGATGTTTAGAGAAGATGATAATGGAATTGGGATTGCGCCTCGAAAGTTAAAGTTTCGAACTTTTCCTTAAACGTTGTATTTCATAATCGAGAACAACAATCAGGGGTCAACCACCGTGCAAAATTTAAGATTAGAGAAACAAATTCCCTGAAATTTACCGATATTTTAAATTCAACATGGCCTTTTACCCAATGTTCACTGCTCGTATCTTGTGCGCACGAGATACTGTCTTGTATGCGCGAGATAGTATGACGTGCGCACGAACCAATTACTATCTCGTGCGCACAAGATAGTATCCCGTGCGCACGTGATAGTATCTCGTGCGCAGGAGACGATATTTTTTTCTTCAAAAAATGTCTGTATGTGCTTTCATACAAATGAGACCACACAAGTAGCCGACCACAAAAGCGATTTTTAAAATTTTATTGTCGGAAAATTTGTCTCCGAGGCTCCTGCAAATTCAATATGAAAGATATTACCAATACATGAAATTGAACGACTTCATCGATGAGATGTCACTTGCGACGAGTTAATTCGAGTTAGATACGCCGACTAGACAGCTAATCAGCGACTGTGTTTACCAAACAAATGTCAAAATATTCTGAAAAGTACAACATGTCATATTTCATCACGTTATAAAGATACGCCTTGTGGATACACTGTATACATATATACCCAAGGGATGCCCCCACACAAATAACATAGTGATTGGAGTCAGGATGTATGAAGGAAATTCGAAAGTGGAAAAGTTTATCGGACGTCACAATTCATCACCTATTGATCACTTATCGATGCCCCGGCTTACAAGCCTATGAAATATGATGACATTGTAAGGTTGAAATGATTTTATTCATGAAAGCAAAATCCGTAAAAGCTGACTGGAGAGTACCAAGAACGATATCTTGATGAGTTTTCATCGCCAGGAGACGACAGACTGTAAATAATAAAAGTATGATGCAGTCGCAGCTGAATTTCTATCAGAATATGAATCAAGAAGAAATACTGCTGAACGTCGTCCTGGTGTAGTCTCGGGACAGGCTGCCATGCTACGTTGGACCCCTCGCCTGATGTTTGGGAATGCACCGATGACTTTACCCTTATCAGTCAAAGCTCAGCCTCATGAGGACTGGATTCGACTTTTCGCTCTTAAGGTAGTACGCACCCAGAGAGTGAAAGCCATAAACTTTTGCTCGAACTTCCCTCAATGAAGTTTTCAAAGTTTAAAATCAAGAATAAAAATCAGGGGTCACCGTGCAAATTTTGGTACTATAGATATTTGACATTCAAAATGGCCGCCATCTCTGTGTTAACTATATGGAAAAAAAATAAAATTTTCGACTTTCGAAAAACTAAGACAGTGAAAATTTTTCTTACTCGAAGAGCTTAAAATGAGCCCCCACAAGTGAGAGAATAAAAATTGTAATAGTTTGAGAGTCCGAATATCTGTCTCGGAGGCGCATTCTACCTTAATTTGGCAGTTTTGAAGCTTCAAGATACCATGGCTAAAATCCAACAAAGAACCTTCCCAATAGCTCGCCCCTCTCCAATAGAGTGTTTACGGCATGATTTTTCAACCCTGAGATTCAGTTGGTTTTAATAGGTGGCAAGGGGAATCTTGTCCTCTGCTTTACATTGAAGCCAAAGGTTGATGCACGAATATTAATCTGCTGAGAGATAAATCTCATTACAATTGCTTTTGAAACATAATGTTTTTGATCTGTTCGCCAATGATATGGCTTTATGATATTTTACGGTGAAAAAAATAATCAAACGTGTGTTTTTGGGTCTGTTCGCCAATGGTTTGGCTTCATATTTTACGATGAAAAAACTAATCAAACGTAATCCGTTGATCTTCAGATCCCAAGGTTTACCCCAACAAAACTCTTTTGACCTTAGATTTCAATGATGATAGTACTATTTATATTAAAGATGCACAACAATCATTTCGGTACGTGTAATCGTACTCATTGAATCTGGGCAATCTTCATTAAGCGCTCTGCATGTTCGACTTTCATCAGTATCCTTCGCATCAATAATAGATTGCCAATTATGAACAGAAATAACCAATTTTTAAAGCTTGATTAGCCGAGACGTTTGATGTCTTGTCAATCTTTTGAGTTCAGTTTGTAAAATATAGTTTCGTGTTCTACCTCCACCCCACCCACCCACATATATACCGTGCCGAAATACTTGGCACACATCTTGTCAACAACTGTATTTGTTTAATTAGGGGCCCAAGCCTATCGACTGCATGGGCCACCATTGGTTTCATTGGGGTTTTTTTTCTTTCTTTCTTTCTTTCTTTCTTTCTTTCTTTCTTTCTTTCCGTAAGTTACTATTGAATGCTATTATATGGAGCGCGCTACATTACATGTATGAGCCATGTAATAAAACATATTTTTTTCATGTACACTGAACACGGGTGCTTGGCAATATATAACATCTGGGAATACATGTAAGAAATAATAATATCCTTGACAACTAGGGGCCAATATCCCGCTTCTGTGTCTCGAAGACCTATCGCTAGGTAAAACCCGTTTGGGAAAAAGTGAACTTTAAAATCAAACAAAATGATTATCGTGGTCGTAAAACGGTGGCAATACTAAAGCGTACCACGCCCATGCAGGTGCACTATGGGCGCCCCAGAAAAAGTACAATTTGTGGACCAGCGTTCTTTAGCTGCGCATGCGCCCATTGGCAAAAAGACTGTCCTTTCTCACAGAGGATCCAACGACTAGCAAGGTGCCTTCTAAAGACCAAAAGATATATCCTTCACACAGCATGCATGAACCATCTATCGACCAGAAGACAGATCTCGACTGTGACGCCATTCAATTACTTTCCCTTGTCACGTCAAAGTCCAATAAAATACTGTCTTTAATTTGCACTCGATGGACCGGCTTTTACACACCAACAAACGTCCGCCGTTGAAGAAGCGGAACTGGAATATAATGTAATAATAATAAAAAGGGCAGGACGGATGAATAGAGCATCTTGCGAAGAAAAAAAATGGATATCCTACAACGAATAAGCGAAACCACATAATTTATTGAAAGAGATTCACATATTATGAAACCTCCATTTTAAATTATGCATGGTTTAGCCAATATCATTCAAACGCTTAGCGTGGTAATTTTCATCCTGTCCTCCCTAGGGTTATTAATATTAAACAATGTCAGACAGATAATATTCCCGTCAAAATGAAATGAAAGTAGGTCTGGTCTTTCTTGCAAAAAGCCGATAATTGCTTTAATACTTCATAAACGAAGAATAGTTTTTAATTTCAGAGTGGGAGCTAGGCTGCTCTTCTAAAGGTTAGTGCTGATACTGTGCTGAAGGTAACAAACATTAGCATGATAGTGCAGGTATTTTTTGTGTAGGGATTCCTGATCTCAGGAAGCAAGACAGATCGTCGGACAAGACACCTATCACGGTGTGCATGACAGGGCAAATGACCTTTGACTATTTTATGTAGTTGACCGGTCAAATTCTTCCAACTTTCAAAAAAAATACGTCTTCCGAGGCTTGGCATGCATGGGTCATTTATTTTCAATTTGCATATACTGTACTATGGCACCAGATACCTCATAAACGTAGGAATTAAGTCGTCCTTAGAATGAATAAGATAGGACTTCAAGGGGAAAGCGTCACTGTGTGACCAAGTTTAATGCCCTCTCTCTAAGAATTTAAATACGTATGCCGTGCAAAATGTCCCAGGGTGAGGATTATACCTGCCCTGTCTCGAAAATCGTTTCCGCCCGTGATTGTATCGGCAGACGTTAAACATGAATATGTATTTTATCTGAGATAACCTACAAGGTTATCTTTACCTGCTCGTACGTTTTCATGGGAATCGATCACTTTAGATAGCGTTAGCCTATAGCTTTACTTCCATGACCTCAGTGGCGTTGATTTTGATGCGCTGTAACAAGTGCAAATATTGTGACGGCTTGCATGACTGATGTGCCACACACATACAGATATATCTAGACGATACTATCATTCGAATTTTGATTTGGATTAGGGAACCATCCATGATGACGTTAAGCTCCATTAGCAGCGACTTTTAACGTGTGCTCCTGTGTTTTTGTTATGTTTGTAAACTACAGTTTTATGTTCTACTCACAAAATCATGTCGAAATATCTTGTCAATATATACAGCCTGCTATGTCCGATGTTAATTGCGAGGCTTAATTCTAGTCCGGACTTAGTATGGAATCCACGAACATTGCACATTGTACAATTTACTCTATGCTTGTACAGCTTGACGAGAAGCTTACCGCCTAAAATATATTAAGTTATTTCCCTGTCGTTTCATATATATATATTATATATATATAAATATATATATAAATATAATATATATATATATATATATATATATATATATATATATATATATATATATATATATATATATATATATATATATATATATATATATATATATATATATATATACTATGCAAGAAATATAAAATCTCTGTTGACCCTGTAAACGAGTTTGGCTGAGATTTAAAATGAATGTTCATATAAAACATGGCAGAGCAACCAAGATGGCTTCACATTTATTCTTCGCTTCAGGGTTAGCCTAGGTTTCGAGAACACGAGCTGCTTTCTTTATTTGCGAGCGAAGTATGTCACAGGTTCTTTGGTATTCCATAGTTGAACAAGCCATGGAGTTAGCTTTAAGACGGAGGGGATCATGCCTCATCAACGGCGCGATTATAGCAAAGTTGTGTGAAAAGGTTTATGTGTTATTGAAAAGGGACCCCAGTATAAATCCGTGTCTTCTTTCCCAATCTTAGAACGCAGTCTCATCTCCGAGGTTGTATCATCCGTCACTCTGATGCGGCAGATGCATATAAAGTGTGTTATCAATGCCTTCCAAATCCTTTTGTTGTCTTTGTGACCTAAAATGTAATGGCAGCACGTACATTCATTAAGGTAGTGTGCGCCTCGAAAGTTAAAGACTTAAAACTTTTGCTCAACTTTGCTCAATGACCCTTTCAACCATTCTTACAGCAACGAAAGGACACATATCAATGGACACAGTGCAAAGTGTGGCACTCAGACACAGATACCTAACATTTTTTGAAAATCAAAATGGCCGCCATCCCTGTGTAAATTCTACTGAGAGAAATAAAAATTTGTAGTTAAAAAAAGCTAAGACGGGGAAATTTCTCCTTCCCAAAGAGGTTTAAGACGAACCCCAACAAGTGTAGTTGATCAGAAAAGAATTATAAATATTCGAGAGTCCAAATATTTGTCCCCGAGGCGTATTCGTCCTGTACCTTAACCTCCTTATCTGTGCCTTATCCTATGAAATGGTGTTACGGTAGCACCTAAAGGAAAATGCGGTTTCGAACATTTGCATAATCTTTCCTCGAGTAAACTTGGTTCATCGAAATTTTCTTTCATAATATCAAAAATAGAAATTAGGCGTCGCCATGAATAGTTTGAGAATAGCGAAACAAATTATTGAACGTAAATGATATTTGGAATCCAATATGGCCGCTATATCACGTGTTAACTCGATGGGAAAAACTATTAAAATATTAAGTTAAACAACAGGACTGTTAGAACTGGCCTTTTCTACAGCTCTCTAAATGAGTCCATACGATCTCTAGACCAGCAAAGTATTGTAAAAATTAGGAAATCCGAAATCTGTCTCCAAGGTGCATTTTCTCTTGTTGATCGCAAAGGCATTCTTATTGGTGACCGTTAAGCCCCCTGCAAGACTCTTGGTTTCTCCCCTGACAGATGAAATCTCGAAATGAAGTAGCTCTTTTTATGTGTTGCGAGACTAGCGGATTTCATGAGGTGTTCCCGCACTGTTGAAATACTGACGTAACAACATTTGTTCTCATCGCTACAGTTGTTTGATATTTATTCACAGATGGCACTTTGCAATATTAAATTGATCTAAAATGTCGCGCATATGTTACACCAAAGTTCAGACATGGCGACTGGTGCAGTGCATCACGATAGTATGAACTTTATTTGGTGTGAGCGAAATCCCTCGGTGGATTAAGAAAAGGTGAATGAAATAATTCACTAATTGAATAACTGGGGCAAAAACATTGCAATTGTTCTCAACGCTTCAGTTGTCTGACATTTATTCTACTGATGGCACTTCGCAATATTAGTTTGATCGAAAATGTCGCGCATATGTTGCACAAAACTCAAAATTAAAACATGGCAACTAGTGCAGTGTATCGGGACAGTATTAACTTTATTTGGTGTGAGCGGAATCCCCCAGTAGATTAAGGAGTGGTGCTTTCACCTGAGGTAGAATACGCCTCGGGGACAGATATTTGGACTTTCAAACTTTTACAATTCTTTTCTGATATACCACTTGTGGGGGTTCATTTTAAAGCCCTTGGTGTAAAAAAAATTTTTAGGCTTAGTTTTTCGAAATTTCAGTGAAAATATTTATTTTTCTCAAGAGAGTTAACACAGGCATGACGGTCATTTTGAATTTTAAAAATCTTTAAATCATGGGTTATTTTGTTTCTCTAGTACCAAAATTTGCACGGTGACCCCCCGATTTTTATTTTTGATTTTACAAGTGAATGGTTGAAAAATTCCTTATGAAAATCTTGAGCAAAAGTTTAAGTCATTCACTTTCTAGGCGCATACTACCTTAAAGCTCTTGGAGTAAGAAAGACTTATTGTCTTGGTCATTCGAAAATCGAAAATTTTATTCTTTCCCATGGAGTTAAAACAGGGATTTTGAATTTCAATTATCTGCAAATGTCAGGTAATTTATTTGTCTAGAACCAAACTTTGCACTGTGACTCGTGATTTTTATGCTCTATATGTTAAGAGATGTTTTAAAGTTTTATTAAGAAAAGTTTGAGCAAAAGTTTAAGTGTGTCATTTTCAAGGCGCGTATCATCTTAAGGAAACGGACACGCAAAAAACACGCTGTTGTTTTTGCTGTTTTGTTACTCTTTTAATCAAGCTGCATATATAATATATAAGCCCCACGATATATATATACACAACTGTGTTGACCAGGATAGTCTGGTCTACTCAGTTGTGTATTTAGCTCTACTCTAGTATTGAGCACTCTACTCCAGCTGACCATGAACTAAACAAGTATATATATATATATATATATATATATATATATATAGATATATATATATATATATATATATATATAGATATAGATATATATATCGTGAGTGTGTTAGTTTAAATTGTGTCCTCGTCGTGTAATATTTGATGTATGTGACCACGTGCCCAACTGGGACTGATCGACCTTAATAAAGTGTCATTCTCTACTCGGTAGGCGTAAAATTGAATAAAATCTAAATACAACTGACGAAATCACAAGACTACAACGGTTTCAACAGATTTGGCCCACCAATAAGTGGAAGAAACTTAAACCTGATGTTTTATCACGCTTTTAATGCAATTTAGACATTATCTCAAATAGTCTACAAATCTTCCCATCACAGATTTCACGTTGGCGACTATCGTCTAATATTATGTAAAAAAAAACAGCAAAGAAATGGACCCGCCTGTTTTAAATTGGCACAAGGCTGAATTTTTAAAAAAAAGTCTTGTCAAATACTTGCATTCCGTGTATGCCACTCAGAAATGATTAATGTGACGTGATCCTAAATGTATCGTGAAAAAGGCTTTTTTGTGCGGGAGTTTGTTTTTTTTTAATGATAATTTAAGTCAATGATGGTACATAATGCCTACAGCTCCCAAGCTGACGTCACTTTTATGGTTGGCAGACTGTAGGTACATAGTCGCCAAGGTATCTCTACCAATGGATTCCTTGCACCTCAATTTCACGTATACTGTACCCTGCGCACTTTTCAGAACACCTGGGTAGAGACCCCATCTAGACGTGACCACCAAATAAGTGAATTAAACTTTTTCGCTGTTTCAAATTTCAGGCACAGGATTTTCAATTACCGTCTGTCGTGGACACTTACTGTCTCGTCCAACATTTTAGTTGAGTTGGTCACTCAATAAGTCAGCCATCTACGCGACCGGTTCAAGTGTGAAGAGTTTGCTCGATGGAGCGAGTTGATGAAATTCCAAAGCATCCTAACCATTTGGAAGTCGGGGCTCTCTCGTTCACTATCTGACTCAGCAATCAAACTAGTCTCGGGGCGATGTCTCGGCGCGAATATTGACACACTAGCTATTTTACGCGTCGTGAGTTGTGGTTCGACGGACGATAAACTAGTCGCGGGGGTTAAAAACTTTTCCATTAGGCTGTCTGCTTCGAGCAAAATAACAAAAAAATAGTGACCTCTGCTGACCTACCCCCTCCCCGCCCTGCCAGCAGATGAATAGTCGACAGCACGCTTACAACTCAGGACGAAGGGATGTCGCTCCGCGCCCAGGCCGCCAAAGAAGTCGAAACACAATAAGATAAATTGGTACACGCAGCGACAGCACCCATTAAGCAAACGTTAGAGTATATATTGCATTCAGCCTGGCTTTATGCTGACTATACTGAGCAAAGCGCTGTTGCCCTTATTACCTGAATAGGCTAAAAGCAAAGGTACACTTTTTTGTCAGGGAAAAGAATGACAGACACATGCATGTACTTTTATTCTCACAACCAACGGTGAAAAGCGATAATATGGTCATATAACTGGAACGCCTGTTCTTACATTTTAATTTGTGAAGGTGCACAGTCCCCCAATTAAATAATGTATAACTTCATGTTACCCTTAACATGAGAATTATTTCCATTGGTCAGTAAGCACCACGTGTCACACACGCGCCAATTATTTGGCCACTGACGCATGTCACGAATATTTGCAAAGATAGCAACGTACAAAAACTATCCTCCATCGTTCACAGATGTTATGGACGCGAACTGCTCCGGTATTTGATATTTTCCACTGTGTATACTCAATTTAGAGTATTAAACATCGTTCCATTTTAACATATGGCATTAGTTTCACGATGCCTTAAAAAATCCAGCGTTTTGATTGTCTAACATGCTAATGAGCTGTGTAAAATGGCGGGCCTTTTCGAGTAGCTGGACTTCTGGTTGACGAGCTTAAGGTACACTTTCCTTATCACGCACTTAATGCACTCCGATAAAAATTCCAATAAAGTCTGTCGGTTCGGCAAATTGCCCAGAAATTACGACCGAAGGAATACGCGGCTTACTTTTCCGAACGAATCCTAATACCCGATCGTTAGATTCTTTTACGGCAGTGTCCGCCATTTAATCCTATAGTAGTGTTCCTAAAATCTACTCAAGTGCGTAAACACTGGGTCGTATCAGAGGCGGTGATGAAAGACACGAATAATGGTCGTTAGAGGGTCTTTCGTCGCTGCGTAATGCTAAGAATGTAGGGGTTTCTTAACTGCATAAACTCCCCAAGTCACGTCAAACGCTCCCTATCTATGCATGGTCAGAGTAATCGTGATCTGTGTAATGTTTCTGGTGTCCGAATTTTTTCGTGGTCCTGCTGATGGCCAACACGTAGTTGGATGTCACTTTGTACCAGTTATTTCACTACGCCCGTGCGGCAAAATTCAATCCATGACTGGTAATCTATCTCTGAGAATAATCGATATCCGACAGTCACGGTACAGCGCTTGATCTGCAAAGAATCGAAGGAAAGCGTAAAGTTTATTGTAAGATCCTCACGTTTTCATGAAACAATAATGCTGCTTGCTAAAGCTCATTATACTCTGCAATATCCAGACGTGCATTCACTTTGATGTCAATGAGTCAGGCATTGCTCTGGTATTAATAATAGGATTTCGACAGCAACAAGACCGTTACCATGGCACCCCTTGAAAAAAAAAAGATCGACATTTTATTATCAAGTCAAGAAGTACGCATTAAATCGTTTTATAACAATTACTTAGCATGCCAGAAGTGGATGGGGAATTTACCACGCCCTCAGGGCGAATTCACTTTCTGATCAGAATTCGGACATCGCCAGACTCAGAGATGGGGCAACAGGCACTGTAACCTTTCTTCACTGTTGCCAATAAAACAAACTTCAATAAAAAAATGCTTCACCCACCCAGTGTTACGGAGAAGCATCGACAGTAGAGGGTCGGGGGTTCGGGGATAGGAGAAACAAAGAGTACGCGTTTCAACTTTAAGGAAGTGTCGATTTGTTTGAGCTCACCCGTTCCCTGAAAATTCTCTTGCATTTTATTTATTGATGAGTCAGAGATACAAAGGGATTCATTTATTGTCACGGAAGGCATAAAGAATCAAAGTAATTTGTAGAGTGATGACACTGAGTCCGCTAAAATTGAGTAGGCCTTCATTACAAGAAAGTTACGACAGTGTACACTTTATATTATGGTCATAAAATATGGTTAGAGAAGATACGGGCCCGTTCATATATCTTTATGTGATATATATATATATATATATATATATATATATATATATATATATATATATATATATATATTATATATTATATATATATATATATATATAAAGGGGACAGAACGGGCCTGTATCTTCTCTAACCATTATAACCAAGTATAACCATTTATTCATACTGCTATATAATATGTACCCATGCCGATATCGTTCCATTCTAGTGATGCTAAACGTAAAATATTAACCATGATATTTTACGATCAACGTATATGCACGATCAACGTCATCAGTCTTGGAGTATTCCCGAAGTATATGCAATTTGATAGTAGACATAGTGAAGAAAGGAAATGGCTGCCGCTTTCCCTCTATGACGCGACGTTGCCGACGTAAAAATTGAAGAGCACTGAGCATTTAGGAACAAGGGTACTTAGGATAGCTAAATAAGGGAATAATACGTTGAACCTTGTAATGTTATCCCGTGGTTATTCCATCAAAGTTCCTGTAGTATTTTAGTTAACTGCAGCAAACAATCTACGGTACGTACCGTTCGCATTGCACGGTCTACGTCCTAGGAGGGAGTGAGCGCTTGGCGTGACAGGTATGTCGCTCGCACGACACCTGTTGAAGTAGCAATGGCATCCAGTCTCCGCTCCGTACGGCGATCGAGCGCGATTGAAATCGGCAGATATTGAAAGCAGCGGAAAATTGTGATAGGTAATGACTGCAAAAACATATGGCCCAATCAAATGTGTTTCCCGTGCGACTATTTTTTGTTCCTTCTCTTTTCTTATGGTGTTCATTAATGTATAAAGGATTGTCGCGAGTGGTGTTAATTTATATGTAAATGCGTAACAGGTTATGAATGGAGCCTGTTCACAAAAATATTTCCATATTTATGCACAAGGCGGATTAAAAGTAAAGCCTCCAAATTTGAGTTTTTGTTACAACCATTTGTAATATTTATGGATATATAAGTCGGTTATTACTCAATATTGCCAGTTTCATGCGTCGTATCAGCATGAGTGTCATTTGTGTCGCGATTTTGGGTAATAACCTCTGATCGTTCCATTATATTTTTCAAACTTTCAGAGCCATCCCGTCATAGATATAGGCGCCTTAATTTTGTGCGGCATGATACCCATATGATTCATCATCGGTGATGTGCCATGGTACTACTTTTATGCCAAGCCATCAGACAGGACTTGTTCTCTACCGTATGACAGTTCGACATGTCACTAGGCAGCGTTTAGCGGAACTTCTATTCAATTAAAAGATACGGCGTAAAGATGAAAGGGGTCAATATCTCGATTAAATAGCGAGTGATCTTAATCATAACGAGCGACGAAAGCTGAAGAAATTTCACTCTAAAAGTTCAAAAGTTACACTGAGTGTCATGGCCCTCATTCACTGTAATACTGGAGATATTTATGACTGTTATCGTCGCAGATATTGAGACAATTCTGCTACAAATGACGCTAGTCGAACACAGGCGGCCCTTCGGGATGAATTTTATTTATCATGTTGACATTAGCATAAATTCCTTTGCCAAATATTAACGTCTGTCCAGTATTTTTCGTTTATTTTCGCACCGGTGACCCAAAACGAACACCGGTTGCATTTGAGAATACGCGCGACTTTGGAAGAAAAGAAGTTGTTTTAGTGCGTCGATAGTGTACCATGAAGATCACGCATTTCTGACCGACTTCAGGATTTTTTGGTCGGTCAGTCGTGATTTCAGGATGGAAATGCTGTAATATTGTCGGTTTGGGATATGTTTCCTCCAATCAATGATTTCTGTTCTAGAACCATTATCGACGGGACGGTACATAAACTTTGACATGGCAAAAGAATTGTACAAAGTCTGAGCATTTAGGGTTTTTTCTCCAATGGGCGCACAGTGCCTCTTATCTTGACTTGTTTCTCGGCTGTGTTGTACATTTGCGTACATCGTAAGTGTCATGTCTCTTGAATCAGTTCGTTGTTCAAGAAAAAGTATCGTTTTCATTAATAGGATACTTACTCTAGCTACGATTGGTGGATGGGTTATCCGCTTTGAAATGTCTGGGATGACAATCCGTGTACCCAATTATCATAACAGTACAGTACCCCTTGAAACCGACACTCCTTTTTCATCAGCGAATTGAAACAAATATAGTGCTTGTATCTTGACGAGATTTTTCGCCCGAAAATTTATTGCTTGTATATACATAATTGAGGACACGCTTCAGATAGATGTACTGGAAAGTAGAGTCTCTGTCAAAACCATTTATTATCAATGACCAGGTCACCCTAATGAAACGTCACTCTGTATGAAAGTAATCGTTAGAGTGTGCTCAGATTTGAATTCCGAATTTTCTCAACCTTTTCTCAGTCCTTCGATGAAATTTGTGCCAACAGCCAATTGTTAACAGGTGCCTGAGTCGTATGACACCTTAGCTGACGATTTTCGATGAGGTCTGTTGTCCAGGTTGAGAAGCACAGACAGTAGATATAGCTTCTACCATCACGTCTATGATACACAAAACAACGTAATCAGGCGCGAAGAGTGTACATGAAAGTGTCGTCTGGTCGTTTCACCGTACGTGTGCCATCGACACATAGTGCTCTTCACTTAATCTGTCTCCAAACTGAACGGCTCGTTCGAGCCTGAAAGTATATCAGCGCGCAGCGACTGTGACGTCATCGGATGACGCAGAGGTCGATGCGGGTCATCAGTAGTGTACCTGACAGTAGCTTTAGTCAAAGTGTCCTGTATTTGTACACGATTTTGAAGTTGGAAACAGACTCACCAGCGCGTGACAAATCTAAAAGCGAAACACAGTAAATTCTCCGCACATGCGCACGAAGAGATGCACGACAGGTAGACTCTCGCGAAGAATTCGGAATATGCTGAGATTGAAAGGATAATGAAACGACAATGCCCGAGGAGAGACACATGGAGGTATCTGTTCAGAGTAGAAATCACGACTTTGCGTAACGTGAAATTTAAACAGAGACCAACCCGGCATTCAGCTGACGATTTTCGATGAGGTCTGTTGTCCAGGTTGATAGAAGCACAGACAGTAGATATAGCTTCTACCATCACGTCTATGATACACGAATATTTCAATGTAGATGGGCCCAGCTGTTGTATTTACTTCGATGTATGCGCGTAATCGACTGTGTGCCAAATACCACACGCTGCTAATGGGGCGCCAATTCTTCAGTTACATTTTAAATGAAGTCGACACCAGTGGGGACGGCGAGCTGTTACCTCGATAAGTCTTATACCACCAACGTGTTCTACTTATTTGCATGATAAATTTTTCCCGGAATAATCGGAGACTCTTTGCAAAACCAGACAGGCTGTGGTTTTTGTGTCTGCGTCATTGACGATAGAATGTCGTGCACACGCACATGTCGCGGGAACCACACTAAGTCATATATAGTATTGCCACGATGAGATAATGAATGTTGAATATTCAACCATATGGAACAATAATTTTACAAAGGAATGCGTCAATATTTGTGAAGATTTATTTCAAAAGCCGCGGAGACAATTGACTTTTGAACCATCTTGTTTTGAGAACAATAAAAATTAAGTTTCACCCATATAGAAACTACTGTTAACGGCGGCCATCAATACATTTTGAATTTCAAATATTGGTTAACTCCAGATAGTCGGCTTTTATCTGATCCACAAATTTGTGCTGCGGCCCCCTAGCTGATCTTTATTTTTAATTCTGATGGAGAAACGTCTGATGATTCCTAGAGCGATGTATGGGCAACATTGTAGAAGTTTCATGTTTTTAAGGTGCCTACTGCCGAAATCGCCACATTTTTATTCTCTGCATTAACTCCTGTGCATAATTGGTTGATAGTGAGCGTCTTACTCCACTTGGTATGTAAAACTTGTAGTACTGCCGTTCTGTACCTGGCCCCTTTTCTTTCACTCCTGACTTTGATTGTATGGTTAATTTACTCGTCTGCCGCGCTGGTACTTTCTTGAAAAGCCCTGTCCATTTTAATCTAAAGTGCTAGGAACGCTGAGCAGCCATGCGTGGAATTGTCGTTTGTGTTCAAAGTCTCTAAATAAGTATTACGCGCGGCGGATTGACTTGTTGTAAACGTGTCCATACATACAGGCCCACAACATATCGCTTGGTTTATCTGCTGTTTTGCGGCTGTCACTAGTGTTTTCTCCTCACGTCCCCTCCCTGCAACTGCATCTAAGCAAAAAACGATTGCCTTGGATTTGTCTTATGGCACATTTTCGAAATTAGGATTCGGTTGTTTGCCGTGCTGTAATGTAGTACGTGAAGATGTTCACAGCGAGGACAAATGGTCTTCGCTGACGATTACAGAGTAGCGGGGCACTCCCACAAGAGTTTTCCAATCGGTCTCGAGACAAAGCCGGGTAATGATCTTTGCGCGCGTTACGCAGAAAGACAAATGAAATCATCCATTATTTCACATCCAAGGAAAGAATTGAAAATTGTACTCACGTAACGAAGCGCTACAGCATACCCTAGTCAGCTGAAGCTCCACCGTGTTCACATCAAAACAGTCAGAAACCCAGTCAGTCGAAGCCCCGCATTGTTCACATCAAAACCCTGGCACAGCCAGAAACAAACTTTACCCCGCGCAAAAATCAGTAAAACGCAGAACATGGTATCAGCATGATTTGTCGCAATTCTGCTGACTTATTAATGTCTCATTTGAATGAATTTGAAGAAAACGTCGACATTGATAGTACGATTTGCCATGCATAATTGCGCTGTTACCATCGCACAGGCCCAGCACGGCAACCACAAGTTCCAACTATCATATATGCCCACGCTCGCGCAGGTTACACGGAAATTAGAGCGTACACGCGAAAGAAAGATCCGTTTCGTTCGCGTAAGAGGTTAGAGCAACCGATTCGGTTCATTTTCTTTATTGGTACATAAATCAGCGCCAATCGATCGGTGGGACGTCTAAGTCTCAATCCAATCAAAGTATTATTGCCGACTCCGTATCCATTGCGGTACTTCACTTGACAGATGTTGTATGTCATGTGGATGGAGACATTGGAAAGTGAGGGCACTTAAATTTGAGGAAAAATAGAGAAAGGAACTATCTTAAACCCAGGTATGCTATAATAGCGATCAAATCATGAATAGACAAGAATAGACAGACAGCTCGGTAGATCGGTAGGTAGATGGGTAAGTGGTTAGGTATGCGCGTAAGTTTTAAGGTATAACTGAGCGTGGGACAGTTCTGTACAATTCCATGTTATTTCTGTTCATTCTAGTGTTTGTTTGATTTGATCTCAGTATTCCATCGACGTCTGCGCAGAGTAGCCAGTCTGATGATCGCCACAGTACGTAATGCTTGCGTCAGGGACACTGTTAACAAACTTCAGTGTTGTGTTTTTTACGGGTACCAACCTATTGCCTTTGCATGCGACTCCTTGTCTCTCTTTGGAAACCTCTGGAAGATCTGGTATTTTTGAGTAAAACAAGTTATCGTGTATATAGTTTGTGAGTGGGTTATACAATATAATAAACCCTTTTATAACATGAGCCATATTTTTTTCATGATCAAAAGAGCCTCAGGCTGCATGTGATCTTACCAAACTACTACTACAGCTCGACATTGCCGTCGTCTGTCCGACGATCGTCAAAATGTGGCTCACTCAAACGCTAAACAAGGCTTCTTTACAACACAGTCCCTCCTGTTTACAATTAATAATGAGATTGCTTTTTATCCCGACATTCCATAACATTTCCACTTTTTACACACTTGCAGAGTGCATTGCTGGTGGTGTTGGTGGTGGTGTTGGTCACGGTGGTGGGGGTGGGTGGGTTTCAGAACGCGTAAAGGTAAAATATATAGGCCCTAATGCGCCTCGTAGACAGATATCCACATTTTTACAATATCTACTACTTGTGGGAGCTCATTTTGGAGCTTATGGCATGAATAAAGTTTCCACCGGCTTGGTTTTGTGAATTTTATTTTGCCACTACAGATTCCATTCGGGCACTCAAGTTTTTACAAATTTTTTTCTGATCTACGACTTGTTGGGGTTCATTTCAAAGCTCTTTGACAAAGGAAAAAACGCCGCCTTAGTTTTTCGAAAATCGAAAATTTTATATCACTCTGTAAAGATAACACAAGGATGGCGGTCATTTTGGCAAATATTGGTCAATTTGTTTCTCTAGTACCAAAATTTGCTCCGTGACCCCAGATTTTTATTCTTGATTTTGAAAGAGAATGGTTTATTGAGGAAGGTTTGTTATTCATTCTCTCAGCGCGAACTACTTTCGAGGATCGCCATGACGTCACTATCTTTCTTCATAGTAGATCCGTGCCTCACGAATTGCTGTTACTTATGTATTTTTATTTGATTCAGGGGGCAATAACGCTGCTCTGAAGAAGAGCAATTCTGCTCACGGGATTGGACTTTACATCTTCGATATTATTCACGGTCTTGAAATAGTTACGGGTCACATATCAGCTTCCAGTACTATCAAAGGAATTAGAGGTGAACACCGGATTATAGAAAAATCGTCTTCACAATGTTGACAGCTTGGACAGGGCACAATCCTCGGCAATATTTGATGTGTCAGATGAGGTGTAACTTGCTGTGTTTAAAGGATACTGAACCGGAGAGTTTATGTATTCTCTGAATTAGGTCACTTTGCGCGCGGGAATCGGTGTCGTCTGTTCACAAGGCTAAGTTTAACACGAGTTGTTGGTGATTTACATAATAGTTTGATGTCCGCGGCGAATTACTACAGAACTGACTAAAAAGAGGCGAGTATAATATCCGGGGCCTAAGAATACGGCCCGGACTGTTTTTTTTGAGACAGAGCAGCCAATATTCAATAGAAAACAGACAACGAACCGGTCAGCATCAGGTATACCACGCGCCATATTGTTAATCAGCTTTACGCACGATTACGGATTATCTAAGTCTTTCCCCGAAATGACAAGCTGCCTTGCATGGATGTGTCACTGGAAAATATTCTTATAACTGATCTGCACAGCGTAACGAAAACGTGAATCTTTTAACAAGCAAGTTCTTTTTTTCTGTCCATCTGCCTTTTTCTGACGTTGCATCGTCTATATTAACGCCAAGTATATAAATGGAAATTACTGTTCGTACAGCGCGGTCGTAAATACAACTGTTTCAGAAACTGTTGAGTGACTAGAAATAATCACTTAAGCCCACTACAATATCACATAACATTATATGATTTATATGATAGGATGCAATACAGAAAGATACGGTGCAATTTAACATCAACCAATACAAGACAATGAAATGTAATACAGCGCGAGAGTACAATACAACACATGTTGGTGCAACCATGAGAATATGTTACCTTGTGCTTTTATAGAACAATCATGTCCTGTCATGTGATATGTATTGTTCGATGTGATATGACGCCATATGAAATCATAAGAAATTATATAAAAAAGTCAGACAGGATTATATTACCATCATAATTCATATCGTATCATATTATACCATATCATATTTAGATATCGCCTGTTAATGTGTCTTATCAGCATGAGTGACATTTGTGCTGCGTCTGATACGAGACGAAGTCGAGTGTTTGACGCAGCACAAATGACACAAATGTTGATACGACGCAAGGAACTGGCGATATTGGGAAGTTTTATCAGTACCAGCAAATTCTGTGACGTCATCAACCAGATTACATACATACATACGTACGTACATACATACACACACACATACATACATACATACATACATACATACATACATACATACATACATACATACATACATACATACATACATACATACATACATACATACATACATACATACATACATACATACATACATACATACATACATACATACATACATACATACATACATACATACATACATACATACATACATACATACATACATACAATACACATGTGATCAAAAGACATAACATGTGATTTTTAACCGAAGGAACATGGAGATAGCTTTATTTGTTATCTGTTTATTCGCTATCAATGAATTAATATTGGTAATATTTGTAATATATGCTTGGAAGTGCTACTTTGTTATGCTCATTGGACAATGGTGCCACTTACAATGTAAGCAAATGTACAACACAGCCGAGAAACAACAAGTCAAATAAGAAAAAATGGAAAGAAGCTATTTTTTTAGAAACAGACTGTACCAGACGATGCTAGGGCCACGCTTGCTGAACTGGATAAAAGTGACAAGGTCGATCGCATTGAAAACACCCTCCCGAATCACGCGAGAGTTCGTTGCGAGAAGATAAAATCTTGCGCTCACGCATGTCAGCGTCTCAGAAGCTTTTAGCCAAAACGCATTATTCTCAGTGAACGATTTCCAAAAAGGCAATCAGGTAGAGAACAGACCTAGCTTCAGATTTCTTAAGTTGCTGTAAATAATTACAATCTACCAATAAAGTGTAACCTTACAAGCCGCTGCACATAAGTTGTCAGGAAAACTTCATGGACGGCAAGATCAAGTAGGGCAAAAGTCAGTGTACCCAGAACAATTGTTATATTGACCATGTACAAAGTATAGTATAGTATAGTATTGTTCAGTAAATCATACAGAGAGAGAGAGAGAGAGAGAGAGAGAGAGAGAGAGAGAGAGAGAGAGAGAGAGAGAGAGAGAGAGAGAGAGAGAGAGCGCGCGCGTCAGCGAAGACCTCGGGATGTTATTACATATACAAGTCGAATTTATCTCATACAGCATTACTTTCTCAAACTTTTTGACACATGACGGTTTCGATATAGATGTATC
The DNA here is from genome assembly GCF_041260155.1 of Ptychodera flava. Taxonomy (NCBI): domain Eukaryota; kingdom Metazoa; phylum Hemichordata; class Enteropneusta; family Ptychoderidae; genus Ptychodera; species Ptychodera flava. Next base: position 22,411,314 of record NC_091931.1, read on the forward strand.
TGTATCATGTTGATTGTCATCATTTACTAGAAGTGTATGTGTTCAGTAAATACAACGCAGATAAGGGAAAACAGAGCATCGCCCTCTTCTGAACCAGAGCGAATAATTCCTCATATATGGGAAATCACACAAATGTATCTTTTGACGAAGAACCCACGTAAACGTATAGTTCCTTCAGTGTTTATGCGCAAGAATAGTGGTGAATTTCAAGGCAACGAAATGTCAGTGTCGTTTTCATGGACATTTTTTTTCGAGTTCTTTCTAGTGAAAGACAGTGTCTTAGAAAACCTTCTTGTGCTGCTTATATACAATGCTTGTATTTGTGAGTGGCAATTGATATCACATTTCCTGATTGGGAGGGGGCCGGTAACTGCCCGTTCTCAGTGCAGTCGCACGTGCTTCTTAGGAATGTTGAAGATGTCACGTTTTTTATGTGGACGAAAACGAAATTCGACTTAGACTCTGTTGTTTCTCACCTAATTTTCTACATCCAAATACACACTACGTACATTATTTTATATAATTACGAGTTGATGATCAAACCATTTGCGATTAAAGACCTTTTCGTCATCAGATACCTAACATTGGTTTAACCTTGTGTGTTTTTAATAATTCTGTTGATTCATTTACCGCAGACGCTCTAAAGTTAATGGAAATAACTAATCTTTACGATACGACTCCATGACAACGCGCTTGAAACTTCATCGGATGGGACAAATTTAGCAACCAACCAACCAACTAACCAGTCGGGGTTTATGTTAGGTGAATAGCGGCGTGGTTTATCCGCTGTTTCATTTCGGTGACAGCTTAACACCTGCATTGACTACGCCGTGCAAGTAATACTTGAGAGGCGCGTTAAGCTGTGCTGCATCGCTTGTGTCCTGCACGTTACGCTTCTTCTTCGGTGTCGTCAAATAGCTCTCGAATAAAACGTGCCCTTTGTGGGAAAACAGCTGCAGTGTTTTCGCGACACAGTCAAAATATCATCTTATTGCACGTCCATAATTCCGTACACATGAAAGAAAATCCTCACCCTAGGGCAGGCTGTAGATCCGTCTTCCAATTGCAGAATATACCTACAAGTTATCAACACCGGATGTCAACCTTCCTGGCTGTCCCCGCCTCGACACAGGGAAAATTCTATGGAGTCGCCTTTGCGAATTTTCTCGTCTATGACTGATGCACATTGAGTTATTTTCCCAGTATGCCTTGCTTTTCACTGCTGTGTCGACGTGACTTAATTTTTTTTAAATTTGAACCATAGCCATCTTTCAAATGTATTGGAAGGCATTGTTGAAGTATGTATGTATGTATGTATGTATGTATGTATGTATGTATGTATGTATGTATGTATGTATGTATGTATGTATGTATGTATGTATGTATGTATGTATGTATGTATGTATGTATGTATGTATGTATGTATGTATGTATGTATGTATGTATGTATGTCTGCGATACATATATAACTACAAAACAAAAGTTTGGTTAATTACATATGCACGTATTTTAAATTTGTGGGATCTTTCAAATTCTTTATCTATCGGTACAATTAAACATCACTTGTAAATATGCACTTTTTGTTGTATTGTAAATATATTAACTCCCCTAAAGTGACATTACTATTTTGACTCGAATAAATAGACACAGCTGCTGCCTCTCAAGAGAGGACTTCTGACACCGGTTTTTTTCTATAATCTCATTTATCTGCGATTTGGAGTGCGTCTTTTGAAAACAGAAGAAAGGCTCAGCGTCATACTCTCACATGAATTCGGCATCGAATATTAAAAAATCTGCGGCGTGCATGCGTAAGCTATGGCCGCACAACGAGATGAAAACGTGCGAGTCTCATCGGCAGCCTACAGCACTAGAGATGCTTTCTCTAATGCAGCTCTTTCACGGCATATTGCTGAGTGATAAACAGATACAGCTGCAAATAGAGAGTACGCGTCCGAAAAGGGTTTCTTCTTCACAGCGTGATAAGCAGCCCCCGCCTGCACAACTGCACTGGCTTAGGTAGTCTTCTGCTTTTGTCGAGCACTTTCAGAGAAAATATAATGTTCAGCTTTGATGGGTTTTCTGCACATCTTCCCTCGTACTTTGAGATCAGTTGTGTGTGCACTGGACAAAATTCATCCTCTGCGACGTCGCTGCTTGTAGGAATTTTGACGCAGAGTGCCGACCGGCCCCCATACCAATCGTCTCCGATCGCTGAACTAACAAAAAACTGCTCATTTCGAAGAAGAGGCGACATTTGGAAGGGGACTATCTGGTGTGATGTACGCGATGCTACATGCTCACTGGAAGGTGGTATAATTAGGTACGCCACCTGAACGGCCAGCAAATTGAACACCTAGTCACACGCGGCAGCAGCAGCAACGTCCGTGCATCGCGAAGCTGGTCAAAACGGTACGTACTCGCCCTCTTTCTGCGTTATTTTTTTGTTCATCTGATGCGGGAGTAAAGATAGCATCAACCTGTGTGAATTTGTGATTTAATCGCGCTGTTTGCCTCGCTGAAGCGCCCAGCGGAGCCATCTGTGTAGGCTAAGTACGGTGTAGCGCCCGATTGAGCCGTTTCAAATAGAGCGTTACTAGAATATAATCGGGATGCAAGTTACGGATGACGCCAGATGAGACCGTGTAAGTACAAACTAGACATGCTGTGGTCACGACCTCACCATCGCGACGAAGGACGGAAACTAGGCAAGGTTTAAATAATCCATACTTTAAGTATATAGGTGGTTGATTTTCTCTCCCACGGTTCCAGAAGAAAGCCTGGTCGGTAATATTACAGTTCATAACATCGTTAGTGTCCTTCGATGGGTGCTATTTCGCGATTGAATGGATGAGGTTTAATCAACGTTGACACAACTCTGACATTAGCTTTGGCGGTCATTTTTGCAAAAGTTTTCCTTCTTTCTCTGTCTGTGCGCCTGTCTCTTTATGTCTGTCTGTCTCACACACAGACGTGCACACACATACACATACACACACTTATGTATTTACGTACGTCTGATGTTTTGAAATTAAAGAGAGCGCTGGGAGGAATTTCTATGTATTTTTCACCTATACACTTACAGAGCGGTTCAAGTCGTAAAACATGAAGTACAAATTGCATCGCGTGACAGTAGAACGAATTCAATTTGCGAGTACATTTGCTAGCTGATAGCGCAGGTAAACTGTGGACAAAATCATTTTGCTCTACACAGTCCGGGAGGACACACATTATAAATCTCCCAATATTATTATGGTACAAAAAAGGACTTTTCATTGTACACGCACAAAGAGATCACTGTAATCGAACTCATGTCGTGAGATCTATATCGTTGGATCGCCCGACGATTTAAAGCGCAATGAAGCGCCCTCAACGCGATATGAATGTTTCTACATCGGTTATCTTATCAGAATATTTTCGGTTAATCATAGAAGCTGGATATTTCTAGGGTGTGTGGTTATATCCATGTGTACTGCTAAACGAGTCCCAATAAATCGGTAGCGTTTTGAGAAAATGGTATTATGTATTGCGTTTGTGCGCATGTGTGAATGGAAGTGTGTCGATGAGCCTATCATTAACATCCGTGATCTACCCACCTGTTTGTTTGTTTACGATCTACCATCTATCTATAAATCTATCAGTCTATCTATCTATCTATCTATCTATCTATCTATCTATCTATCTATCTATCTATTTACATATCACTGTCCAATATCTATCTATGTCAATTTTTTTAAAATTTTCTCCATTCTGTGTCGACTGAATATGCCAAGATTGACATTAAGACACTTCTTGACTCAGAAAATATTAAAGTGGGTTTTGGTGATAATACATAAATCATCATTTATCATTTATGCCGACTATGTTATATGATACACTCGTAAAAAGATGTTTTTTTGAATTTTTAATGGTTTTTCTAATTCCATTCCAACTTTTACATGAATACTAGTACTCTTTGTGTGATATATAATCGGCCTGACTTCTGACCCTGGTCGTTTTGTATGATGGCAACGCTGACGACATCTGCATTATTTCTGTTGACTGCATATCGATAACACGGTCACTTGTAGTTATGGAGCCATTGTGAATATGTAATATTGGCGGATTTTCTTCGCTGAACCTGCATTATTACAATAAAAGGGCTATTTCTGAACGATTAACCCAAATGATAAAGACTCGAATAAAATACACCGTTTACTGCCACTTGAGCGTCATACAGGAACGCTTTGATGAGATATCGGAAAGCTTTAAGCCCTCTTTTCCCAGATCTGAACACATGTTTTTTACCCCTGTGTTTTGTTCGAAGTCCTCACTCAAGCGATCGTCGTCGGAGGAAATACGGGGTCGAGTAGCAACCTTATTGTTAACAAGCGATTTTTCCCCCCGAAGCCATGGAAATTTCTCTCTAGTTTTTAATCGTGTGCGGCCGCTTATTGTAGGAAACGTGTGGCACGTGAGTGTTAATAATTCATTTGATGGAGGATTAAGGAAAAAAGAATTGAATTGAAGGCTCGTCTGTTAATCATACTTTCAATCAAACTGGCATAGGTCTTATGTCCAATTATAGATTGTGCCGCGACTGTGCTCATCGCATGTTTTGTTTTTTTTTTTTCAGAACTTTTATTTAGACTTTTGATCATACTCATGGCAAGTGTTTGCATTCACTAATACCGCATCAATCTCTCGTTAGCAAATATTGACCAAATGGGAAAAAAATTGTGTGCATTCTAACGTTTTCCTGTGTCAGAGCGACTCGTCTCTCAGCCCTTGTAAAATCCCAGATCATCCTTGAATCGGTATAAAAATATTTGTTTTTCTACTAACATCACCGTGTACCTGCGTGTGAGCTGCCCACTTTTCTCTCACATTCCTCTTTTTTAAGTACGGAAAGTCAGGTATCGAATTTAAAGAGCAAATAGGAGCAAAACGCCGGCTGTTACGGCGTACTGGAAATGGAATTAATAAATGATTATTTGAGCATCCTAGGTGCCTATGCGATTGTCATTCTGTGCTGTTTCTGTGCCTGTTTCTGTGTGAGTGTGCATAGGAAATACTTTTCGCATGGCAAAAGAGAGTGCTTTGGTACGGGTTGTTTAGATGATTGTTGTACAGATCCAAGTGAATAATTACGGCTAATCATTCGAGACTAATACAATCACTTGTAATTGTTATTATTTTTATTTTAGCTTTAATAAGGGCATGCTAACGTATCGTGGTCCATATGCTGATGAAACAGCGCCCTCGGAGTCATCGATCAATCATTGGTTGCTATAGTAAAATTGCTTCACTAAATTAACCCTGACCCTGTCTGTTGTATTACTTTCTAATCTAAGTCAGCAGAAAGCGGTATTTAGCCAAAACCTCCATGTATTTTCACCCACTCGGCATGGAAAGTTTTAGCAGCTTGAGTCAGTATAAATCCCGTTTACAGCGTCTGTGTCTTTCAGGGCCTTCATTGCTTTTGACCGACTTGACCTGATCGTGAGCTATGAACTTGGCAAATCATCGATAAACTCAAGTCTTTGTGTGAGCGGGTGTCACTTAAGTTCAAGTTCGATTTTACGGAAACGAAGTTATCCTAACGATTTACCATTATTTATTATGAAAGCAAATTAAGCTTCAGGAGGCACCCAACACAGTGTATTTTACTCAAAAATCATATTTTTGCAAATATTCATTAAAATTGAATTAATTTGTCAACAAAAGATTAAAATATTGGTTGGGTTCACCTTTTAGCTTGTCAAGCAGTCGTATGTTGCGTGATAGAGAAATGTTAATTTATGCAAATGTCTGCAAATTACCCGATTTTCTGGCTTCTCTTTTCTCCAAATGTCAAATTTTCTGAAAGTTTCACATTATGTTCTTTAATGGCTATTTAACAAACCATTATTTTGTTTGGCAATTAAGTTCTTACATTTTGAATAAGAGGCACTTTAATTTTGCTTATCATGATTTTAATCACTTTTTTGAGTGTCAGTCTTTCAACCCATGCCATTTTAGAATGAGGATAGATAATGCAAAACAAAATAGTCGTTTTTTTCCTACATGTACTTTTCTTTCAAGTGAAATATTAAATTTCAGAAAATGGTGTCGTTTTTGACTTAATTAATTTTTATTATTAATACCAAAAATTAAGTTTTTTTACCCCAAATATATACCCCCTTCTTCCTTCGAGTCAAATATTGCTACTATACTAAACTTTAGATACTCTGCTTTTTTGATAATATATAGTATGAGGGGGTTTTCCCTGTCATCTTTGAAATATTCTTTTGAAATATTCTTTTGAAAAAAACTGTGTTGGCAACATGCAGCTCAACCTTAATTAAACTCAAGAACAAAGTGTCTTGTCTCTTGTCCATGCTTTCCGCGCAGTTAAGGTAGAGTAGGGTCCTTGGGACTCAGAAATACGGACACTCACATTTTTCCAATACGTGTCTGGTTTACCGCTTGTGGGGGCGTCATTTTAAAGCTCTTAGAGTAAGAAAAGTATCCACCCTCGTTTGTTGAAAATCGAAAATTTTATTTTTCGTCTTAGAGGTAACCCAGGGGTGGTGGCCGTTTTGAATTTCAAATTTCAGCGTGCAGAGTGTTGTAATCTTGTAAATTCACCGGGTGAAAAACCTATATTATACGGAAATATGACAAACAGAAAAAGGACCCCAAAATACCCACTCAAACTAAAAAAATAGTATGCCCTTTCATATACACTCGTCTCATATCCAGCTTGAGGTTAGCCTCGGTTACCCAGACTGCTCTGCGGGGCTGTCATGATCCCGCCTTCCCAACACAGTTTGGGGAACTATCCCTTCAAAAATTTCCGAGCAAGATGGCGCGATACGGACAACATAACATTGAAGCTATAATTTCTGTGACTTTGTTTTTACAAAACATAATATTTACATCATAGAGATTAGTTGCTCCCATGGTGCATCGCTCTTGTCTGTTTGAATGGGGTTTCCCCAGACTGTGTAGGGGCGACCGAATGAGAGCCCCGCAGAGCAGTCTGGGTAACCGAGACTGATCGTAGATTGAAATATTGTATATAATACATTAATGGCATCGACGACTCGACACCATCTGTTATGGAACATGATATATTCACCTCTCAAAGTATCATTCCCTGTTACAACTGGTCAAGCAGTCACCATATTTTATAAAATTTATATAGGACTAAAAGTACGTTTATTTGTGATACAATCTCAATTGCATTCTATGTTAGTTGCAGGTACCGTGACACGAAATACATATGACATACGCTCAGATTGATACGATTTGCGAGATGGAGCTGTAAGTGCATGGGATACGCTTTTGAATATTGACTACAGTTATTTTCCCAGTCGTCATGCTGTCTTCCTAAATCATCGCGTAATTACCTGTTACTTTGGATCCACATGATCGCGTGACGGATAAGTTTGGAATAAAATGGCGGGTTAATGACCGAAGCTGTCTGTATCTTAGCCATTGGATACCAGTGTTCCGAAAGGCTTTCAGAATGACACATTCCTGTAGATCATTATCTCCAAGAAACGCAAGTTTGTCTCCTAGAAACAAACAAAGGGCATTAGAATTTGTATTTTAAATTAGTCGAGGTCGCTGTCCGAGTGTCATCTATGATGGCTGTACTCCCACGCACTCACCCATAATTAGTACCTTTTGTTGGGGCCCTTTTTCATGATTTGTACATTTTGCAGTTGTCGTCTTGAATGCTGGTGGGAACATTTAGACTTTGAAGGACACAGGAATTTACCTGAAGGATATCTTACTGGTAACGGTAATTTTTAACTCTCCTTTCTTTTTCGCCGATGTAATGGCATGGCTAAGTGAGTTTAGACCCCAAACATGTCCCTGATCCTAAACATGTCCCGGTGCTAAAACTGCAGTAAGATAGGGGGTTAAAGTAAAATCGGAAAATACCTACACTATGGACATTTTTAAAGTCATACCAGTTACTGCTATTTACTTCTTCAAGCTGAGTAGTAAAATAAAAGATTAGGGCTTTTTTGAAGTCATACTATAGACGCTGCTTTTTTTTACAAGCTGAATAAAATCAAGATCAGGGCTTGGGAAACAGTTAACAAAGTGGAAGGCTCTGTTTTTTCAAAAATATACCTACCCTGTAATAGATCAGTACTAAGGACGTTATACAATTCCACTACTTTATACCAAGATATGAATGAAATAATTATTAGATGGCGTGGAAAACAAGTTCAACTGAAAGATCTTTCTTGAAACGACCAAGGTCCGCCAATTTTGGAAAAAGAAATATAAATTTCAAATCAAAATATTTTACAGAGGATAATTGCGAGGGTGTTTCCAGGGGAACACATTGATTGTTGGTACTTAGTGACCGAGTATCCCAATTTTCTTTGTGAGTCTCTAAGTTTACATGTAATGTTAATTAGAGATATGGCGAGAAGCGCTTTTACAGAACTAAAAAAATCACACGAGGCTGCAAGTTTGCGTTGACCAGCATCACTTGGAACGTAGAGAGTGCTCGTCTTGTTTCTGATCGAGATCGGCTGAATTCAATTTCAGGCATATATATTTCTCCCTGAAAAGGTAGCACTTTAGGAACATTCGCTGCGGTGACACATTTAACGACGTTAGCCCATATGGCCCCGTGACATTTTTTCTGGCCTTTCGTTCAGCTCAATGTGGATCATGTGTTGGTTTCAAGTGATTTAATCTGTACGGAACAATATGGAAATTGTAAGGCAATACGGAACCTTGATACCGTAAAACAAACACGTACGCATGCGCGCTCCCATACACAGCACACAGGTAAACAGGCAACGTTAACCTTCTGTACGAAAGTCGAAATATGACCAGCGTTGTTTTCCGCTCCTATAGCTGCCACCCTTCAGCGCAATTATTAGTCAAGAAGTATATCCGACAGTTCTCTTCATCATAGAATGTTTGGGAGCCCCTAGAAGCAGTTAGAGGCCACAAGATTAATCTTGAAAAAATGTTATTGGAAACTCCGAGGCCGCCCGTCAGAGGCCACTTCCGAGAGCATGACTAGTCTGAGAACACATTCGACCGTTTTTTTTTCAAAGACTGACGCTAAAAAGAAATAATTCACGATGAAAGGTCATACAATATCAACCCAAGACGCCGATAAGCCTGTTATGTTGATCAAAAAATTGGAAATCTTCCTTTCCCTTTGCACATTTCCATGGCAACGATTTCCATAGACGCTCTTGGATGTATTTATCGTAACCGTTATGTATGGAATCTGTATCTCACTTGTTCGTCTCTTTTTCCTTCCTCATTGACATTTACAACTAATACATCCGGTGCTAGAGCGCGAGCTCGACTATCGCACTTTAATCCGTAAGTACATACCTTGCTATGACGTCACTGCTGTCATGTATCTATGCCCCCCTCTCCGAACTCAATACTTTTCAAAAAATCCGAACAGTTTGGTTGCTATGCCGGATTCAATTGCCGGCCAGAGTTATGCAATCGGGGGCGCTAAATTAGTCACAGTAATACTTGAAATTATGAAAGTAGGAATGTTACTATAGCAACACTAGTGGTCATTAAAGCGGCAAAGTCGCTCTTCTTTGAGTTTTTTTCCTGGTTCATGTTGTTTGACTTCTTTAAACTGTGCACAGCCTCAACTCTGCATGCTGCCACACAATATCAAACAGTCAGTAAAGCAGTTTATGGTCTGTACAAAAAAAATCAAGTTCAAAAATTCAAGTGTACACTGTGACTCTCACAATGCATAGCTGAACATACCCTATTACAGACAAAAAAACCTGCAAGCTTTTGTAATGAAATCTTAATTGGCGGTGCCTTTCATATAGATGCGGATGGCGGCTTTCCCTCACATTGTATATGTAAATTTGTCATAGGGAAGCAACACGGAATAGGAAAAAATCCATTTTGTCTTGAGGTCATAAACGAAATCATCTATTTGCATTCAGCAAAAGGGTAAATTTTGATGGTCAGTTTTGCACTCTTGGTGACTTAATGCGAGTATTCCACTTTTTCCTTATATCACTTAAAGCAAAAAAAAGAGAGATTGTCCTTCTGCTGCCACAGTCTACCGTAATAGTAGTTCTCATAGAAACCGCCAGACACTACTATTACTACTTCTTCTGCCGCTGATATTGGTGATATAGAATTTGCATATGCACACAATGGCTCCGATGAAATATTACACTCAACTCTTGCGCTTTCATTCAGTCACGACGCGCCCACATAGGTTCCTCAGACGGTCAACGTTTCTTGTCGTGGTCGGGCAACCATGCCAACCGTATAGTACCTCTCGTCTGTAGCAATTCACGTCATGATTAAGATAAGAGTGTAGCGGATGGGACCTTGGTAAAAAAAAGAGAGAAAAAACACCCTAATGATAAAACGGAGAAGATTCTACAGGGAGCTCTCGAAAGTAAAACGCCATTGGCGGCTGTGCGATGTAAAGTTCTTTGAAAGCAGAATGCGATGTTGGGTTCAGCAAATATAGATATATTGGAACAATACAGATGTACGCGGTGGCTCATCGGAAACAGCCACTTCTAAGTTAAGGAACGGTATCTGTTTGATCTTGTTCGGGTTTTAATTTTGACAACAGATACCGCATAGACAGGGTGATCGTGTACGCCATCTGTCGCATTCTGTTTTGCTGCCGAAAATATTATCTCAGAGATACCTTTAAAAGGGCGAATCATTGAACCCCCGGAAACGATGCGAACTGACGTACACTGACGCCAGAGCGTCTGCAGTGGACGCGGAGTGTTTAAATCGACAGGTATTTGCAGAAATCGTCGCGCTATCGGGTTCCATTTTGCCGAGGGGGATGTTCTTGATGTTGTAGTAGAAAGGCTGTTAATACTTATGTATAAGGACAGCAACAGCGCTCAATGAGCATCCGGGTCGTTACCTTGCCAGCGTGTACACGTCTGTGAATGAGATCGTTGTGGGCAGTCGGGCTTGTTCGGTATAAACTACGAGCAATCTTGTGCAATCGCGAACAATCATTTGTCATTAGGAATGTCCAAGTTGACAAATTATGTCTGGCATATTGGGTAATACAGAGCAACCGCTTAATAAGGCGGGGGAAAACTGAAAGGGCGCCCGATGTTGCTTGGAAATTTTCTTGCGGCACTTTTCACGAAAACTCCACCTATTTGCGGCTCTCACCTGTCTCCCGTCGTAAAATAAGGAAAATTCAGTAATGTTTTCAGGGACTAATAGGTAGAACATAAGAAAAAGAAAATAAATAAAAAAAGTAAGTAGGACTGGGAAAAAGTTATCAACTCGACGAGTGATAATAGTCGTAAAAACCCTTTCCTTGCAATTAGGTCTGAACGCATACATTTGGACACATCCGTTATGCGCGATATTCTAATTTGTGGCAAAGAGATACGGTATAAGTGGGTTTCATACTCAAATAAAAATCTATCAAAACGAGCAATATTCCGATGACCTTAATAATAGCTCATGTTGCCTATCCCTCAGTCTACTCAAAGAGCGCTATTTAGGAAGGATGAGCTATAGGGGGACATATATTGTTTGGACTCAATTTGAAACTGTCAGAGAAAACGATATTTTGACCGTTTCGGTTTCATGAAGAAAAGGGAATTGTGTTATTTATTTACCACATGCAGTATTTGCATGGCAGCCATTTTGAATTTTGGGAGTACAGTAAACTCTGATTTGTTTCTCGAATCCCAAAATTTGCATAGTGACCGTTGAATGATGTGCTTGATCGTGAAAGAGAACAGCTTTTACAGTGAATTTCAAAATGGCTTGGAATTACAACTTGCTCGAGTGACTAGAAAAACGTTTCTTGCGATAGAAAATAACGGCAAGTGCATCCATTGCACACGTTCTCCTTTGATAGATTTTTGCAACAACTTAACCCAATACGACGTCCACTGTTATCACTCACAGAACACGTTCAGTGTGGGTAACACCACACTGTATCGAAAAAAAACTATCCTTAGCGTTCTGTGCAGCTTCATCGACGGGAAATTTGATAGAGGCAATATAAGAATGTTCAAGCAGTCAGTATACGGGTGAGTTTTTCAGTGGGGGCGTTTTTCTTATCACCCAAGCACGTTGTAATTACCAGTCCGGGTTATGTCCATAGAGAGGATAGTACGATTGACCAATCAGCGAACCTGCCGCCGCCAACGTCATGAATACTTAACCATTCAAACCTTGGCTCGTACATTGCAACGAGTTTGGAACTTTTCGGCTTGATTTCGCCCTTTATTTTTAGCACTGGGTAGTTTTTAGTTGTAGACGTTATGCACAATGTTCAGTGCGGCCGAGATGGTGACCGACACAAGTGGTTAGTACATTGAAAATTACTTATTTGGATGAATTTCCTGGCCGGGTACGGCTCCCAGAAATCAGCATTTGACCCTTGTAAATCTACAGTAAGTTATTTGTCGCCAAATATCGCCTATTTTTGGTCAAATTTCAATTTAACCTTGCCATCTGCAGTATGCAGAATTTTTCAAGCTTTACAAAGATGGGTCAACTGTTTTAGTCGGTCATCGGAGCACGATGGAGCACGATTTTTTCGATCACCATGCGTTTCCCGGTACGATTGACCCTTCGCTCAGAAAAACGCGCGCCGGATCAATCGCCGAGAAGTTAACCAAAAGCTGGAAAAGAGAACGAAAAACGTCCAATAACTCTTTGTCGAATATGGTTAAGGATAAAGAAACTCAGAAAACTATTCCTGAAGAAATCTCACAATTTTTAACACGGTAGAACGTCGCCAATCGACTGGACCTAAGATACTTCCGGTAGCCAACAGTCTCACTCGATCGGTAGATCTGTCAGGTCATATCGCGATCAGAACAAAGTGAACCAACGTAACCTTTGACCCTTGTTACATATACAGTACGTGATTGGTTCTTGCCTTAATTACATTACATATACGGTACGCCATTGGCTCTTCCCTACTATCCTCTATATGGACATAACCCGGACTGATTCCAAGCTATTTTGAAATTCACCGTAAAATTTTGCCGTGCAAATCACTGAGCAAAAATTTAAAGCTCTCATTTTCGAGGTTAGAAATGCCTTAATCTTTTCAAGTGAACTTTTAATTCAATTCCCTGGTAAGCAAATGTCCGCAATCACCCGTTGTAACAACCATGGATTTGAAGGAAACGATGATTTTAAATGGGCTAACAAGGAAACAGACATTGAATTGCAAACCCTGAATGCTCGCCAGGGCATTTTCCACCGAAACACGGATACAGTAAACGTCAGGTTACCGAACTGTTTGAAATAAGTGTGCAAGTCTTCTTTCCGAAGCAGGATACATATTGGCACGCGATTAAACATGCCGTACGTTTACAACATCCGGTAACTGTGTCAAATATTCACTGCGTCATTAGCCGTGTGTCTCACACTCAAGCGAGAAAAGTGTATGTATGCATATATACGTACACGCAAACAAACAGAATAACTGACATGTCTTAGTATTTACACGAAACAAAGTCCGATGACAGAAAGGAAAAAAAGTAACATATCGTTGCCTTGGAGAGAGAGAGAGAGAGAGAGAGAGAGAGAGAGAGAGAGAGAGAGAGAGAGAGAGAGAGAGAGTCTTTTCATTGTGCACATATGCATATTCCTCAAACTTCTTAGTCTTAAATTGACCTACTTCTTTGAGATGGACTGTTCTACCGCTGTCCTGTAACACTCTGACATCAACGCAAAAAAGGCCGCCCTCTCAGATGAGTGATATTTGATCAACTTAGGATAACTGGCACTTGCTTTGTTTGTACAGTCGTTGCTTTTGATGAAACTCATCGAGAGTGATCGATTTTGTTTCTTGAGCGAGACAACATGTCTCTTGCCGCCCTTCACGTACCGACGTCTGCCTTGTTGCACCGGCCACTATGAATGATTCATGTCTTTTAAATGAACAAAAAGGCGGACTTCGGGGTACCTTTAACGATAAACCCGGTGATTTGTCTGCGAAATTCATCAAAATGGATGCACCGTGTTCTGCAGAAAGAATTACCAAGAGGTGAACGGGAAACGTATCAATCAAACGAAATTGTATCGGGTCGGCCACCTTTGAATCCGCACAGGAGGGCCCTGCCAAAGACAAAATTTTGATTTAAAAGCTGGAGGGTATCGTTTTATAGGCGGGCAAATAATATTTCATTAATAGTTTGAAGGGAACACTTTGCTGTAAGTAAAGCTCAACCCTTAGCTACATATGTTAGCTTTTCAAATACGGAGTACCGCAAGCAAACGTATTGAGTAAGGATAGCTCAACTTCTGTTTACAGTATTTCAATTAAATGCATTTCAGTATTTCAATCAAATGCCGGTAATTATTCACTGAACACATTCAAGTATTGTGTTTCTCCAGGGCGAGGCATGAAATATTCATATGCGTTTAGATCGTCGGTTCAATTTTACCAGTTCCCTTCTCTCCTCGCGCTAGTACATATTTCATTTCTCTGTTGGCAAAGAAAACTTTGAACTTGTCTATTTCATTATAAAGCCATGTATTTTTGAATTGGGAAACAAAAGATCCAAAGTTTTATTTTTATTTGAAATTCTAAATGGCTGCAGTTCAAGCTTCGAACTCAACATTAAGAATTAATTGTTCGACTCTCTCAAAACTAAAGCAGTGAAAAGATAATTTACAACACATGCTTCAAAATGAGTCCTTACAAAGGTAATGTGAGGAAAGAAATTTTAGGGTTCTAAAATCTGTCATCGAAGTACAGTTCATGGTATATATATATGCGGATTTATATATATATATATATATATATATATATATATATATATATATATATATACACACACACGAATGGTACGTCCCATACATATAAATGAGAGTGTTGCTCATTTCATTTCTGTCTGAAGATTGCAGGAGGCATGAAACTTAAGTAACAGATATTATTACTTTGTACTTGAAGTAATTTGTGATATATATATATATATATATATATATATATATATATATATATATATATATATATATATATATATATATATACATATATATATCGAAGTATACAGTTATATACATACATACGTGCATATACATACATACATACATACATACATACATACATACATACATACATACATACATACATACATACATACATACATACATACATACATACATACATACATACATACATACATACATACATACATACATACATACATACATACATACATACATACATACATACATACATAATGATTCAGGATTGCAGAGCATTATTAATAAAATGAGAACAAATTTATTATAATTTCAAAGGCCCTATTACCTGTTCAATAAGCGTTCCTTGTTGGTCAGCCTCTCTAAATGCCGGCACGAAAATAAATTTTACTCGCCAAATTTTCTCCAAAACAGTCGCCACAAATGCTTTGGCCCAACTTGATATATACACTGTATGTAAGCACCTGTGCGTCATCTGATCATATCACATATTTTAATCTTACGATATGGCATATCAGGTATAGGTTTAATAAATTAGGTTAAACCTCACACATGTTCCGTTGTTTGCATCATCTCAAGCCTGTCCGCTCTTTCCCGGGACAGATGGCGTCCTGGTAACCGGACACGGTTCAACTCTGATATGAATATTCATACTCGATCATAGAGTGGATTTGCACAAAAATGTCGTTTTTTTCGTGTCACGACTGTTTACCACTCTGCACAGCCTTAGACTCGACCGTGACTCAAAAATTAGGCAATAATTATCTAAACTCAAAGTATTAATACTTCATGAAATTCAACTGCAGTGCTTTCGTTTTACCTCGTCACGAGAGATATCCGCTGTTTCTCATAAAACACTTTAGCAGTTGTTTACAGAACCGGCAGACCGCGTGACATTTACGTCGCTCGGGATGTTACCGCGCAGATTGTAGTTACAAATTTACCGACAGCCGCCCGTCATCGAAAAGACAATTTCTCTCTGGAGGAGAACAAAAGTCACAAATCTACGTGAATTTATGGCCGGACATAAATAAACACCGATTAAAACTACCTGCTGAGAGCATCTGGTTTACTTGTGATTTGAAGCCCAAATGTAATTTATGCCTGTGAACGTCACGCGATGAAATCGCATACGCCATGCTCTTCGCTAGATTGGCCCGTTACAAGCTCTGATGTTTGAAAAATAGTCTTGCCGACGTAGTGCCCCGGTCGTAAAACCGCCCGGTGAAATGAGGTTTAATTCAAACCTGACTATTTCTAGCATATTCTGGTAGATTGTGGACAATCCGTCGAGGCCCTCTCTTAACGTTTGAATGAGGAACATTTTTTGTGCTGATTTTCCCGATAAACCTTACTCCATCTAACTGCGCTAAATCATAACAGAGCATGGCGAGCACAGCTAGAACTTTTGATTCTGTACAAAGGGACCTACCCGTCGGTTGGGTACTAACTAGTTCCTCATAGGCAATATCTTTGCTTTGATGTGTGTTCGTACATTTTGATCACTGTTGACGAAATCATTTATCCGTGGATATGTGCAATCATATCTTGGGTTAACTGATTATGGATGTTTACCTATGAGACATAGCTTTGCCTATGATCATGCATTTGCCAAATTTGCACGTAAATGTTTGTTTGACACTAAATTGTTTTTACTCCATAGTGGATGTTGCTTTAACTAAGACCTATTTCAAATACATAAAATATATTATTTGAAGTTTCAGTATCGACAGTCTTGTAATAAATATCTGACTACCGATAAGCTATGTGGCACAAGCGTACCGATAACACGATTGGAACTAATTTGGGAGAATTGGATCTTTATGTTTTTTAATTTTCTCAAAAGTGTTGGGTGTCCTATAGCTGAGTGTTGCAATATTACAAATTACTGATAAAAAACAAGTGTATAACCACAGGCGACCCAAGTATTACTGAGTTTTTCACACTGTTTTCTCTATCATTTTCTCTTCTTTCTTCATGCTCTGAATGATCGGAATAAATAAAATAAAATGTTTATATAACCTACCTAACCTAACCTGTGACTCTTTATTTATTTTACACTCCATTACAAGGACGTATATCTCTCATACACACATGCTGTAATTAATTAGTCAACACAGCTAATTATGCTAATCCGTGGACTTATCAGAGGTTGGTCAACATCGGAAAGATAGCGATGTTAAAAAGGAGTTTTAGTAACCATTCCTATCTTTCGCGATGTTGACCAACCCGTAAAATCCCTGATAAGTCCACGGATTAGCATAATTAGTTGTGTTGACTAATTAATTACAGCATGTGTGTATGAGAGATATACGTTTGTAATGGAGTGTAAAATAAATAAGAGTCACAGGTTAGGTTAGGTTAGGTTATATAAACCATTTATTTTATTATTCCGATCATTCAGAGAATGAAGAAGAAGAGAAAATGATAGAGAAAACAGTGTGAAAAACTCAGTAATACTTGGGTCGCCTGTGGTATAACTTAAAAAAGAAATACAGATGAGCTTATGTTTGCATATAAAACCAACATTACTTCACCATCCAATCATCCAAAATTAGTTTACAGTCGTGTTCGATATATAATTGGGCCCATATCATGCAGAACATATGATGTTCTTGTCAATAATAAGTCTATATGCAAAGGCAGTAGCAATTAGATTGTTAACAATTGAATTTATTTGTTTAGAACAATAGATTGTGGATAAATATATCCACTGTCAGTGTGATTCCCCGCCGCATAATGCTCATGGCAACATATGTGTAATTATAGGCCTGGTAACTGTAACTTTTGACAATTGTTTTTTAAGGTTTTCATTGAATGAGTCAGCAACAGGTCCTAAGCGTTCTTACCACAGAGTATTGAAATACCCAGTACTCAGCTTGTGGACATTAAATGTATATCTGTGTCCTGCATTGTTAGTGTTCATAATTAAATTCAGGTCCAGACTCGGATTCAATTTTCAAAAATAACAACACACTTGTCACACATGTTTCTATTTTTAAAAATAATTACTTGGTATTTCGAAATTCATAAGGAAGAAGACGGATATACTCAGTTGATCATGGAACAAAAATAGAAAATGTCAAAAGTTAGACTTAGTGTATAGGTAAAGCGTTTACACACACAAAAAAAACTATTGACATATCAAAATGTAAAAATTTCCTCTAGCAATGGCATGCAGTGTGTGTGTGTGTGTTTGTGGTGTGTCTGTGTGTCTCTGTGTGTGGAGGTCATCAAAATGTTATTATCTTATGAGGATGGGTAATCAAAATTTTATAGGGTAGGGGGTCGATTATTTTGACGGGGGTGCGGTAAGGAGAATATCCCGGCCGGCCATAGTAAGTGAACGCTCGCTAGTATCTCACCTTGATGCAAAACATGACTTGTTTCACGGGCTTTGTAGCATACAGGTACGTCGAATACCAAAGTCTCGCGTTATATAGTGACGGCCTTGTCTCAGATCGTGTCTCCACGGTGATTTATACTATGTTAAGACGGAGATATTGGCGGACATGAAGCAATGTATTTCAAGACTAATCTGCTGTCATTATACAATATGTATCAATATACATTATATATATATATATATATATATATATATATATATATATATATATATATATATATATATATATAAATGCATGCATGCATATATGCATGCATATATGTATGTATGTATGTATGTATGTATGTATGTATGTATGTATGTATGTATGTATGTATGTATGTATGTATGTATGTATGTATGTATGCATGCATGCATATATGTATGTATGTATGTATGTATGTATGTATGTATGTATGTATGTATGTATGTATGCATGTATGCATGCATGTATGCATGCATGCATGCATGCATGTATGCATGCATGCATGCATGCATGCATGCATGTATGTATGTGTGTGTGTGTATGTATGTATGTATGTATGTATGTATGTATGTATGTATGTATGTATGTATGTATGTATGTATGTATGTATGTATGTATGTATGTATGTATGTATTATGTATGCTTTATTGTGATGAGAGCATTGAAAAGTTTTGACCTTCGAGGATCATCTCTTTTTTCTGCTTTGTTGTACAGGCAAGAGAAGATAAGATATATCTGTTCACATAAGATTCCTTTACCATCATGTCATTTCAAGCTCTCAGCCATAAGAAGTCCGAGCCTTGTTAACAAAATAGCGTCAGTTTTGCTATCTTTCTTGTGCGGTGTCGCCATAACAGAGACAAGCGATAGTCGTAAAGGTTAAATTGACGCCCCCTGCGAGCGTGATCGATCGCTGTCAAGCGAGGTTACAAAGGTAGTAGAGTTGTATTATGTTTTGCCTCCACGTTTGCTTTCAGGCGCTCATGATCTGTGGAACGCTTTTGTATCCAGACGGGTTACATTTAATTGAAAGGCTGTTAATGAATTAAAGTGAGAAAGGATAATAGGACGAGATCATAGAAACTACTCGGTGCCAACGGCGTAAACAGGCTCTCCTTTCACGACACGTTGACACAAATATGCTATTTTTGGGTACAGCTGAACGAAGCAGGTGCGGCGTTCTGTTGTGAACACAACAGCGTTGTACAATTTGGATTTCCCAAGGAATTTCAAGCTTTTTTGATCAAAAATACACCATCGTGTATCGTGTCAATCGTCAGGAGACTGGATATTCAATTTTTCACATTTTGAAGTTTTATTGCTGTACTCACGCCGACAGCAAGATCATAGCTCGCCGTAAATTAACCCTTTGAGCACCAAAGTCAATTTTTGTCATATTTATAAAATGTACCCAAGATTTGCCAAAATTTTGATGACAACCTGTAGCCAATGAAATTTGATGTCCATTTGGTCCAAAGTAATCAAAACAATTACAGAAAAATTCATAAAAATTGTTAAAATGTTGCACTAAAATTTTGGTGAGAAAAATTACAGCACTCAAAGGGTTACAGTCATCCAGCATTTCCTTTTTCAGACCATGCACTGTCACGAAGCTGTTCGATACAGGCTATTTATTCGGCATAGAACATTGGTTTATGTTTTAAATTCGACGTTTTCTGAACCAATGACGGTATATGTTGTCAATGTAAACTCTGGATTGTTTGATTTAATTAGTGATGTGACGACGAATACTAAAATAAAACACTCCCCCGCAGAATCGATGATAAAAAAAATTCCACGCGTGTTTTACCATGGTAACGACATTTCCATCGTCGCCGTCATGATCATCATTATCATCATCATCATCATGGACAAACAGGATCAAAAGTGCCAGCTCGACGTCTTACAAATTCTTATGTCGCTACGGCAACCACTTTCTTTTTTGTTCATAAACTCCATCCGTATTATCAATGCGGTAAACACAATCCAATATCAATTACTACACTTGAGAATAAGTCTTTCTTATACCGACACGTCGGTTTCCCCTAATGCGATAATAGAGGTGTTGAAAGTCCACGGGCTATATCTGACTGTGAATCACCCCCGAGGATATACCGTGCCCTCTGATGGAAGATCAAAGGCTACGTGCTTTTATACTAATGCAGAGAACTTGGAAGGCAATGTCATTATGATAGAAATGTGTGCAGTCATCTTCGCTTGAAAAACGCCAGGTGTATTTGTCAAGTGTACAATAGCTGTGCAGCCTGCCGCTACCCGCACACGGTACATTTATAGTAAAATTGCATAAAATCAGGGGAAGGTGTTAGATTCAAGTCTTGTACGGCACTAACGACGCTGCCGTCGGTCACTTTTTTGTCTTGTAATTTCTGATGTCGGAAAGGTTGGCAGCGTACGATGCTCTACATCCGGGTTCTTCCGTTCGCTAGCTGCGGAGTAGTTACAAGTTTGGTTTTTTTGGGGTTTTTTTTGCGGTAAGAGCTAGCTCAGAAGGAACTAACAGAGCACGACAGTGTCATCCGCGTGGGCATCTCACAGTGAGCACCGTCTCATTACATCGCCGTGTTTACATCTAATTCTCTCGAAGCGCTTCACTCGCCAAATAAAAAAGCGTGGTCACAGACTAGAACACACAACTGCACATTGTCAAAAATTGTGAATAGTTCTGGGCAATTTGTTTTTATAGTATCAAGATGAATGTTTTGTTTAAAAAAAATACACTCTATATCTTATTCATATTTTCAAGTATCAACGGTGAACTGTGAGCTGTAAGTGCGATGATAATAATACAGCGATTGTTCTGCAGCCTTCGTTGATATATCAGTGTTGTTGAAGAACATCTATAAATTGACCTTTTCTGATTCAGTGTGGAAGCGATATATTCATCTAGATTTGCCAGATGTCCAGTTATGTAAACAGATATATACAAAACTAGCAAGGGCCGAGATGATGCCGCGCTACCAGCACATATATCTGCCGCCGATCAATCTTTGCATTTATACCAAACGACAAATTAGATCCCCGTGATATGGTCGTATCATTTATCATTTAAGGAGAAACCAGGTCATATTGGTTAGGAAAGCTTTCGGGAAAAAAAGAGTAAAAGAGAAAAAGGTGTTTTCATACTGCAACAGGCTTCCAGATTCATCTAAGCATTTATCTAGCGGCACCATTTATCAAACGTTACGTCACGCTGAACTAATTCCGGAATTACCAAGGAAACGACAGAAATAACCCGGGGATTTGTTGCTTCGCATCTAACGAACGCAACGTTTGCGTCCTGCCTGGAAAAGCTTAATCATGTGTTTGAAAATATTTCAAGGACCGCACGTCGGCACTGATCGAGGTACGGCGAGATGTGCATGCCAGTCACTTCTCCTGTGCCCGACTTTTCCGGGTCATTCCGCCATCACATGTGTTGATTCAGTCTTTAGAAGTCTTGCCACGTATAGCACCATTAGTAAAGTTCCCAACAGACCACTGGTGTCACAGATATCAACAGCTGATCACACGAACATATCTGGTGCGGTGGCCTTTATCATGGGAGATTCAGCTCCCAGTGTTGAAATCATAGCAGTTATATTGGTCTCCCTCGCTACAGTCGTATGTAATTAATAGTCTATTATCGCTACAAAATACTTGGGTTTCAAAATTCTGAAAAAATAGCGACGTGTCACCATGTCATGCATTGTCCCTTCGCCACTCTTCCAGTTTACAGTTTGAATATCGTTAACAAAACATTCCTCTGCATTTTGCAATCGGGAGTTTTATAGGTGTTGATTCAGAAGTGTTAAGGAAGTACGCGCCTTAAAATTTTGAAGACAAATCTTTGCTCAAACCATCGGAAACCTTAAGTCACTCCCTCTCGAAATCAAGAATAAACATCAGGGTTCACCGTGCAAAATTTGGTACCGAGAGAAACAAATAATATCCAACATTCGCAGACACTTGAAATTCAATATGGCCGCCATCACTGTGTTGACTGTACGGGGAAAAATAAATTTTCTATTAAAAAAAAATGGTGGTGAAAACTTTATACCGCGGTAAAATAAAGATACAAAAACAATATCACAACAAAAAAGGCAAAAGTAATCACTCAGGGGGTTGTCAAAGCTCGTTCACACACCGATTCATCGCCCGGTTCCTTCCCTTCCCTTTTTAGCTCACGTGTTTACACGTGGGCTAATGTCATAGCGATGTCTGTCTGTCTGTCCATGTGTGTGTGTGTGTGTGTGTATGTTAGTGATTTACACGATAACTCAAAAACGCCTGAACAGATTCAAGTTAGATTTGGTACACAGGTACCATATGCTACTTGCAAGAACTGATTAGATTTTGGTTAGTATTGCTTGAATATTAATGAAGTTATGCAATATCATTTTTTTCCGTACCATGTTTTCCCTATGTAGACGGTAATGACAATGTAGGCATATATCAAGAAATACTGCACAAAATGTTATGAAACTTTTCACAGATGACAATCTCAGAACATAATGATGATACTGTGAGTGTCATGTCAATTATCTGCTCAATTGCATATTTAACGAACTTTTGTTATACGTGATATAACTCTGAAATTCCTGCACCAAACTTGATGATACGAGCAACAAATATTGATCTGATATATATCTAATTATACTTAGAAGCATTGGGCTGTGTCAAGTTAATAAATAGCTCATTTGCATATTTCATGATGTTTTATAATTATTCATATAACTCTGATATTACTGCACCAAATTTGCTGCAGATACTGGTCTGACTGATATCTAACTGTGGTGTAAAGCACTCAGTAGTGTCGAGTTAATTAAGGGTTCATTTGCATATTTAATGATCTTTGTAATTAGGTGTATAACTCTGAAATTACGGCACCCAAATCAGTGAAATCTGTACAGATATTGATCTGATAAATATATAATTGTATTGACAAGCATTTGGCAGTGTCAAGTTAACAAATAGCTCATTTGCATATTTTATGAAGTTTTGTAATTAGTCATATAAAAATAACTGCACCAAATTTGATGAATCTGCTGCAGATACTAATCCGATAGATATCTAATTGTGGTGTAAAGCATTTAGTTGTGTGGAGTTAATTAAGGGTTCATTTGCATATTTAACGAACTTTGCAATTAGTGATATTACTCCAAAATTACAGCATTACATTTGATGAAACTTGCTACAGATATTGATCTGATAAATATTCAATTGTACAAAGAAGCATTGGGCGTGTCAAGTTAATAATTACCTCATTTACATATTAAATAAAGTTTTGTAATTAGTGATTTAACTCTGAGAGTACTGTGCGAAAGTTGATGAAACCTGCTACATATAATGATATCAAAGATATCTGATGGTTCAAATTACACGCCTCACACGAGTGTCCATTATATTGGTATGAATTGGGTTTATTGACAGGAATATTGAAAAACATAACACAATAAATCCTCGTCAGAGATAGTTACTCTGGCAGTAGACCGTATATACGTCTAGTCTTATCAGAAGTCTGTCTTCCACTCCGCGTCGTGTGCTCAATTGAACCGCTGTCAGAATATACACTGTCTGTCTTTGTTCTTGTGTTTTGGTTAGTGATTAATCTGGGGTATGCAAATGTTGCGTAACATCTCCTTGCTCGTCGTCGTTTGAGACAGGTCAAAGGTACAATTGATTTGCTAGTCGTTGTTTGAGACAGGTCAAAGGTACAATTGTTTTACACAATTTCATAACAGTCAAAAAGTATGCAGTAATTAATGTCATACTGTATTATTTCATGCGTCCAGTAGTGTCTGATAAATGTCAATACATGTCGAGTCATCAGCAGTCAATTTCAATGCTTGATAACTAAGTTTGTAATTTTGTCAAACTCAAAATCTGTGCAAGTCATTCATATAACACGTCATTTCTTCCATTCAGGGGTCACATTAGCACACGTTGCTCTGTTGAGTAAATGCTAAAATTTTCTAGTCTGTTCACCGGATATCAACACGTGAGCACATTCACATTCAGTTCATATCTGTTTCAGACTATATTCTTGCAATTGAACGCCCAGCCTGCAAGTCTCTTTTCTGGTCTGAACGTTAAACTATTTTGACAACCGGTGAATCCAAAAATAACAATAAATAATTGGTTTAACAGAATAACTCTACACAATGAAAACACAAAAAAAACAACAATTTTGTATTTGTGAATAACCACTTTATAGTCGTTTAATGCGCTTCAGAATTTTCTATCGAACAAAGTAGTTTTTCTAAACATGTAACGAAATCAATCTACATAAAGCAATTCCCCTAGACAATTCAAGACCGTATAATTCAGTTTTCTTCCTTCCGTTAAACTGCATCTTTTGACCTAAAAGGTACAGAGAGGCGTCGTCTATCTGATGTCTCCTTTTTTTCCCACAAATATATTTGCTCACTCAATATTCGACATGACGGTATCATTTACGGAACGAATGGGATGAACGATCCGGGACAATAAGTGACATCAATTGGAAGTCTCCCATGTGTGTGATTCGTATCGTTTGCTGGCGACGCCCTGTCTTTCCCGGCGCGCTGCTGCACCGTCCAATAAATTAACCCCTTTATAGGAGAGAGTTGGATGAACTCTGTCCAAGTAGCAGTGATGGATAATTTTCCGCTATTATCCTTTTTTCGTATCCATACATCGTTTTGGAGATAATGAAGGGCTGTCGTGTGCATCGACACGTGCAAAGGGATGTCATACACGATGCGAATTAGAAATCTATCATACAGCAATGGAAATTTGTTCTCTAAAGTCAGTAATATGCTTGCAAAATCTACCTCTTAGGGATCACCAATTAGATTTTCTTGGGGGGGGAGCAGGTCGAGGGGGAAGAAACAATCTATCTGTTAGGCAACAATTGCTTTAAAAGCAGAATGCATATCGACGATAGACATTCGGTCTCTAACACTTTTACAATATCTTTTTGATCTACCTCCTGTAGGGGCTCATTATCGAGTTTATGGAGTAAATAAAGTTTTCCCCGGCTCATTTTCATGAAAACGGAAAATTTTAATTTTCCAGTACAGATAACACAGTGATGGCGACCATTTTGAATTTTACGTGTGGGATAATTTGTTTCTCTAGTAACAAATTTTTAACCGTGTTCCCTGACTGTCACTCATGATTTCGAAAGGGAATGGTTTAAAGTAATTAAAAGTTTAAGTCTTTCGATTTTGAGGCGCGTACTATCTTACATTATTTTGCAGCCATGCTTAGATTTGAAAAAAAAAATTCACACGAAAATAGACCGAATGAATATATATATATATATATATATATATATATATATATATATATATATATATATATATATATATATATATATATATATAAACGGAACTTTTGAATGTAACTATTAATTAAATGCAAAATCTTGGATGAAAATTGTAACATTTTATATGAGAAAAAATAGTAGGTCGGCATGAGGAACCCGTCGAGAAGCTAATGGTCCATCGTTCAAATGGTTGATCACTTTTGACTGACCAAGCAATCCAGGTACAGAACGCGTCTTGTAGAATTTATTGATTTTCATACTGCGGTTCTGACTAAGACAGTCTTGAACGCTGCACTAATACGATGAAATGGTTACTTTCTCCAGGGCGTCATTTTCTGCCATTATTTCATGTATGAGCTCTCTCCCTGAAAAATATCGATCGACAGCGACGATCTTCACCATGACTCGATTTTCAATGACTGTGCAATCGTATTCAAATGTTCATCCACAGAGGCTTGATATTGAACTCGTGAACTTCTCTAGCATGCATGGAAATTTTAGAATGGAAGGTCATGATAATCAAACAAGGTGCTGAAGGTTACAGCCTTTTTTCACGCACTGACCAATGTAGGGAATGAAATCGGACGACTTAAAGTAGAATTCGCCTCGGGGATGGGCATTCGGACGCTCAAACTTTTACAATTCTCTTCTGATATACTACATATGGGGTTCATTTTAAAGCTCTTGGTGAAAGAAAACTTTTCACCGGCTTAGTTTTTCGAAATTCGAAAATTTTAATTTTTCTCCATAGAGTTAACACAGGGATGGCGGCCATTTTGAATTTCCAATATCGGTAAATCTTGGGTAATTTGTTTCTCTAGTACCAAAATTTGCACGGTGACCCCCTGTTTTTATTCTTGATTTTGAAAGAGAATGATTGAAAGATCCCTTGAGGAAAGTTAGAGCAAAAGTTTAAGTCTTTCACTTTCGAGGTGCATATTACCTTAAAGTAGAATTCGCCTCGGGGATGGGCATTCAGACTCTTAGAATTTCCCAATTTTTTTTCTGGGATACCGCTTATGAGGGCTCATTTTAAAGATCTTTGAGTAAGGAAAAATTTCACCGTCTTAGTTTTCCCGAAAATCTAACATTTTATTTTTCTCCATAGAGATAGCATAGGGATGGCGGCCATTTTGTGTTTCATATTACCGGGAAATCTGAGGCAATTGTTTTTAGTACCACCATTTGCACCGTGAGCCCCGAGATTTACTTTGAATTTTGAAAGAGGATGGAGGCAAGTTTCAAGCCTTTCCGTTTTGAGGCGCATACTCCCCTTAATTTGAATAGCAATGTATGATGCATGTGGATGCAAACTCAATTGGAGGCACCAATACGTGCAGTGGCTTGTCTTGTCAATAAAGATCTCAATTATCCGACGAAAGACTGACAGTTTCGAGGAGATGGGTTGTGCAATTGAGAACCGGGAGACGTCTCGGTTAACTTTGTCACATCACAAACCCCGTCCATGTCGTACTCAACACAGCCTATCTCGTATACTGTTATGTTTGGTCTTTCAAAAGAATAGCCCAGCAATCGCAAGGACTTTTCCATTTGGAAAAAATTGAACCTTGTGAGTAATAATTGGTTTCCTTCAGCGACCACGTACATTGTATAGCCTAAATACAAGAGACTTTTTAAACCTCAACAAAGTAACAATTGTGGCTCGTCGGTTGTATCCGCATGCGACTAACTTGTACCAATTACAGTCTATTACAGCGGGTACAGGACGCCGTACAAACAAAATTGCAGGAAAGAATTTAGGGACATAATAGGTCAATTTACTGAGCGCCACAAACTGTTCGTATGTGCAGCCTTGCATGCAAGCAACAATTGCGCATAGCCCTCCTGCGACGGTTGGCCTTTAAGCATCCCTCACAGAAAAAAAAACACACAAGAGTTTTGTACACATAGTGTAATGTGCCACCTATCCCGTGGTGCCTTGTTATAAAAGCTACATAGGTAAATCTCCGTTATTACTCTGCAAGAGCTCAATTACACTCTCTTGCAGCGAAACGCGCTACGACCTTTCGAAAGCGCTGACTTATAAATGGCTAGCGTCTCCTCTCAGATCTGAAGGCATGCGTCACACATTGTGCGAGGGATCGACACGTTTTCAAAACCGCCACAAAGAGATCGGTTTCGTCCCTTGTGTGGCCATGAGAGCTCAGTAATGGAAGATTGTTGAAACCTAAATTCAACGGAAATGTTATCTTTGATGGGTTAATGAGCAAGGCACACCAGTGGTTACGCGGTTTTATTGAGCGACTCGTGCGAAGAATTTGAGTGCGTGCTGAATTTGCATCATGTATTCTTGTAAGTGGAAGCTTGCGATAGTTCAAAAGAGGTCCCTGATCAAGGTAAATCGGTCTTCAATTATAAAGAAACAAAACAAAAGCTCTAGACTTACGTTTTACGGCGAATGGTTGATTTGAGGGTGTCACGTGAACCACTATGACACTTTGAATGCGTCCAAGCATCTATGGGAGCAGAGCAAATTGTTCGATGTCGGAGATATAGCTCAATTGACGAAGCCACAAAAATATTTCATCAAATCAATCTGGATTCAGTCGAAAGGCTTGCTTTTCAATTTATACAAGTTTACAGATTCAAGGGTCAAGATGATGATGAGAAATGCATTACCCCTCCCACTCCCCTCAAGGTGTGAAGAAGTAACAATCGATATTATTATCTCCGCCAGTAACTCGAAGAGTATCATTTAAAAATCACTGTTTTGGAGAAACGGCTCTGCACTATGAGTTTCGGTTTCGGGTATGTAGAACAAATGGAAGGGCCAGCAGATTCGATTTATTTTGTCCCATTCCTTTGTGTACGTTAGTGTATGCCACCTTAGAATGTTCTCATATTAGGTACTTTTTGCAATGAAGTGTTACTAGATCGGGCCTTTTTGCAACGAAGGTATTACTCAGATCGGGGCCTATCTGAGAGTGCTTAAGACCAGATAGAAAATGTAAAAGTTGAGTGACAGCCATACCTGACCGTTGTACGAAACAAAATGACGCGTTTTCTTTTTCTGACCCGGGCTTGTGCCCTTCGTTGGTTGTATTATCACTATGCTAGTCCTGTCGTAGCCGATGCATGTATACTGCGAGTTCTACGTTGCATATACCTATGCGTTATAAGTTGGTTTAAGATCCATCCAAAGTGGTTTCTGAGGGATCACTGTGTTTTCATGTCTTTCCGCCAGCCTTTAGTCAGACGCATGAAGCATATGTCAACTTTCTGAGAGGAAAAAATTCCGAGAACCCCCCACCCCCAAAAAAACAAAAACAAAGCAAAACAAAACTAAGCAAACAAAACAGGTCATCATGACTAAACGGGTCATATAATCACGATATGATGATGTAAACGGCCAATTACTTGTATTTTCATATTCAGCTCCAACTTTCCTCAGTGGCACTTTCCACCGTTTTCTCACCAAATAGAAATTAGCGGTCACGCTGCAAAGTTTAGAGAAACAAATTTATCAAACATTTACCGATATTTGAAATACGGAATGGCCATCATCACTGTGTTAACCATGTTGGAAATGTAAAGTTTCCAATTTTCGAACTGAATATTTTTCGCTCTTCAAATGAGCTCCCACAAGCAGGTCAAAAAAGGAATTGTAAAAAGTTGAGAGTCATAACATCTGTCCGCATTCTGCCTCAACAACCTTTAAAAAAAAAGAAAATAGCAAACGTAGCGGCACTGTATCCGCTATAAGTTGCCATCATTGCAATGCTTTGCAAATCTTCTTTAGAATACCCATGCACAAAGTCAACACTTGTGTCCTGTATCCATCCCATCTTTGAAACACTCTACGTCACTTATATCTTTTTTATTCACTACCTTGTTTCAACAGCCACTCGATGTATAATTTTCAGCAGGGGCTGAGTCATCGACAATGAGTCCAAACTTCTCGTCTCGTACTCCTCCTGGTTGTTTTTGCCAACATTTCAAATCAATATTTCGTTTTCGATTTTATTCATCTCCCTAATTTAATTCCAGGCCATGTTGCGTTCCCCGGGGACTGCTCTGTCATCTATTTACATGTCAATCATCGCAGTGAAACGTCGGAGAATATTTAAGGCAGAACGCGCCTTGGGGACAGATAGTAGAACACTATCAAATTCCCACAGTTCTTTTCTGATCTACCACTTGTGGGGACTCATTTTAAAGCTCTTAGTTTTTCGACAATCTAAAATTCAATTTTTCCTCATAGAGTTAAAACAGGAATGGCTGCCATTTTGAATTTCAAATATCGCGAAATGTTTGGTAATTTGTTTCTCTAGTTCCAAACTTTTGATCCTCGATTTCTATTGTTGATTTAGTAAGAAAATAGTTGACAGTTTTATTGAGGAAAGTTTCAGCAAAAGTTTAAGTCTTTCACTTTCGAGGCGAATACTACCTTAACTGAAATTCGTTCAGTATTCGTAGAAGCTCACGATGTGGTAAATTCGAGCCTGTATACAATATCCAACCTCTTTATACTATGGATTGATTCTTGGCACATTTTAGGATATTTTGAAAAACGTAGCTATGATGTCAGAGTGTTCCCATGACCTGAAACGCATGCGCAATACTCATGTTTTCAGCAGCCGGTTCGAATGAAAGAAAAATTATGATATTCCTGTAGGAAATACGGATGCAGGTGTCCTTGGGCATACATATTCTCCCTGTGTCTTCCCTTTGTGACTCTGAGTCCCATATCCCTGGTCTTGTCAACGGCTCAAAGCTTTCACATATTTTACATTTCCCTTGGGCACTGTTCCAAGCTAGTCGTGACTTTCGATATGATTTTTTCATGCAAATGGCGTCAACTGATGGATTTTATCTTGTGGAATGATGGCACCGACAAAAATCTAAGCTCATTTATTTGAGATGTGAAACTTGAAACCCGCGTAAATCTGTACTCAAGTTCGAACTGATTTTGATGTGTGTTTGTCCACAAGCACTGGCTGTGCTGAGAGCGTTTTCTGGTAGGACTCGCTGCCGCATCGTTTCTCACTGTGTTAATTTGAAATGTTCAGTTCCCATTTACAGTGGAAATGACGCCATTCTAATCTAAATCGATTCTGACACATGTTACATGTTACTGTGATCTGTCGTTCCACTTCCGCAAACATTCCGTGACTACGCCAGCCGCTCGAGAATTTGGCAATATTGTTGTACCCTCCCATACGGTTGGCAGCCTCAGTATATACTCATCTCAAAGCTTCCACATTCAGAACACACTCGCCCACACATCGCTATCATTTTCCATATTGTTAACGTTAACACCAACTCTCAACAGAATCAAATTGCACTGGCTGCCCCCTCCTCTCATGTTAGCATATAATTCGTGGTAAATACTTTTTTGAGTGTTTTTTATGCATATGGTGCTCTTTATCCAATTCAGACGACCTCTCTTTACAGTCCCACATGTAGGTCACTGACTGACTTTGCCTAATATTTTGCACCTGGTAAGTAGCGAATGGCATGATTATCTGTCAATGTTTTAATATTATCCATAGTACGCGGACCTACATCGAATAACCCGACTTTGTGGTAACTTTGTAGTACTGTTTCAAATGTAAAGATGAGAAATATCCATGAATTCACTGCATGCTGTCGCTTTCTGTCTATCTGTCTATTTACCTGTCTTAATCTTGCGTGACATGCCTGGGCTTTTGTGTATTTTTTGAAACCTATTTTGTATCATTGTCCAGTGCATCTCACCACGGCACTGGACATCAAATAACTAGATTAACAACATTTGTTGACATCTCAAAATTGTCCTTTTGATGGATAAGGGGGAAAATAAACTTACCTCTGCGATGTGATTGCAATACCAAATACCGTAACACCAATCAATCGGTACATTAAGTCATCAGTCGCTTTGGCTAACAATAAGTACTACCTACCTACCTGCCTACCTACCTACCTACCTACCTACCTCCATACCTACTTACCACTATTTACCTACCTACCTACCTACCTACCTACCTACCTACCTACCTACCTACCTACCTACCTACCTACCTACCTACCTACATACCTCTATACCTACTTACCCACCTATTTACCTACCTACTTACCTACCTACCTACCTACCTACCTACCTACCTACCTACCTACCTACCTACCTACCTACCTACCTACCTACCTACCTACATACATACTTATCTACCTACATACCTACCTACCTACCCACCTACCTACCTACCCACCTACCTACCTACCTACCTACCTACCAACCTACCAACCTACCAAACTAACTACTACCTACTTACTTACCTATATTCATACCCACCCACTTTACGTATATTTTGACCTACCTCCCCGTCCCCTCCCTCCCCTACTTAGTATACCCTATACCTTACCTACTTACTTACCTACCTACCTACATACCTACTTACCTAAGTAAATACCTACCTAACTGTACCTACCTACCTACCAACCAACCTACCTAACTACTTATCTATATACTTACTTACCTATATTCATACCCACCTACTTTACGTATATTTTGACCTACCTCCCTTCCCCCTCCCTCCCTCTCTCCCTCCTTCCATACTTAGTATTACCTACCTACCTACCTACCTACCTACTTACCTACCTACTTAGCCATATTTAAACCCACCTACTTTACTTATATTTTGACCTACCTGCCGACCTACCTAAGATCGAACACCTACCCTCTTACCGACCTTTCTCAAGGTTCGGTGAGAGAACGCGATGATAGGGATGTTGTCATGGAGACGGCTGATCCGATAGTCATCATCGCTCAAACTGTAAATACTGCATCCATTAGGGGAAAAATCGAATCCTGATCTCTACACATAAAGCACGACATGTCTTTTACCGTGTAATCACTGCACTGTATTCTTTAGAAAAAACGAAAATGCAATAAAATAATTGCATTTACCTTTCGATTTCCAGCGCATATTCAGAACGATTGTTATCGAGACATGGAAAGTTCAAAGGGCACTGCTGATAAATAAGAAGCCTAAAAGGTCACCATATGGTGTCGTTATTAACTGAACAACGTTGCTCCTCGCTATCTCTCTTTGTGCCACCCATTCTATTCCCGTCATCTGTAGCACTACAGATGTGAGGCGACAACGAATTTTAATCGTTTTTGCTCCCAATGTTTGTATGTTTCGTGAAGATCACAGGGTTAGTGATTCGGATGATTTTGCGGTCACTTATGGCCGTGATGTTTGTCTCACTCGCACACCATACAAACACCAGGGAAAAAAGCACGGTGGACAGGGGCACCGTCGTTTTGCTGTCTGAAAATGAAGTAGGTGGGTGTATAGTGTCGCTCAACTCTGAAACCTGGGGAAAACCAAAGATGTAACGACGTCAAACATGCGCCAGATTTCTATAATCGCTAATCCACAATCTGTTAGTTATAACAGACTATACTATCATGGAGAGTTCGCTCTCACTACTATTTATGCAAACCGTGCCGGTTACATACTTCCGGCATCGTGTGTGCAGCACATAATTAAACAAACCCCAAAGCAGATGTTACTTTGCTGGTTTTTTTAACAGCATCTCACTCATCACAGACAAATCAGTGTCTCACTTTTTGTGTTTTGAACAAATGAAAACATAAAAGTGCTTTGACTCGATAGGCGATTGGCCTCCTATGTCACTCCGTATGTTATATAAGCGGTCCGCAAATACATCCATGGGTTCTTGGAAACCGCCTGAAAAGATTTTGCTCATAGATGTCCGACGGAGGACGTTCTTAATAGTTCAGACTGTTACACAAAGCCTATTTCGATCGCAATCATGCGATCTCGAGATATTTGCGCAAGTTGTCGATTATGGAAATATAGCAACCGTTCTATATACCGTTGTTTGATATCGTTACGGTTTCTCGTAAATAAATTTAGGTTTAATTCTCATATATGCCTTTCGCGTCTAATATATCTCCAACTAAAATCCATCCGGATATTCACGTACGGAAAAAAATAACACTAAGAGCGGGTTAAGGTAGTATGCGCCTCGAAAGTGAAAGACTTAAACTTTTGCTCAGACTTTCCTTAATGAATCTTTCAACTACTCTCTTTCCAAATCAAGAATAAAAATCGGGCATCCCCGTGCAAATTTTGGCACAAGAGAAACAAATTACACAAGATTTACAGATATTTGAAATTAAAATGACCGCTACCCGGCAATGTTAACTCTGTGGTGAAAAATAAAATTTTCGAATTTCGAAAAACTAAGCTGGTGAAAAGTTTTCTTGCGCTAAGAGCTTGAAAATTGACCCCCACAAGTGGTAGATCAGTAAAGTAAGTATATTTCAATGCTTTGGGATTCAATAATGACCACTGTTGTATAGGTAGGAAATTACTGTAGTGCGTAACAGATTAATCGTTTTATGATAAAATATCGATAGGAGTTGCTTCTGGAAACAAATTCTGGTGAAATTTGTCAGGAAATGGAACACGCCGAGAGTACTCCATGTTGTCCTAGGCTTTGTGCAAAGTTCGGGGAACATGACAATGATGGGATGATGAAATATCCCATGCTATATCCGTGTTTTCCCGCGGGAGCGTACATGTATTAGCTGCGACCCAGCTTTCCATGTTTCCAATCCAAGAACACCAAAACCCGACCCAACTCTTTAGTCATCACCGAGATTGCTCTCAATGCCATCGACGAAAGACACTGCTCGAACCATTCACAAATACCAACCTTTTACACTTTTGGATGGCAATTTTTTTATTTTCTATACAACTCCAGAAGACTAAAATAAACCATCAAAACAGTGTGCTTGTAAAACTTCCCCATAACTGAAAACAGCCATTACGACACTATGGTCTGTGATATCAGTAAGGTTAAAATGCCCTTCGCGTGAAGCTGAAAATCTTGGCTTTTTATCTGTACACTGCTGCTTAAACACAGCACCATTCTATGCACTGTTGTGGGAACTGCTCCACATTTTAGACTCGAAGTTGATCCAAGTCCATCAACTCCTCAACTCCTATATATTAATGTGAGTGCTTAGTCTTAGAACGCTTTGCACTTTTCTGTTCCGTTCTTGTCAATTTCATCTTTGTTTGCGCAGACGTCTCCATTTCTAAAGAGGGTAATGACACGCCACTTATACAAGTGTGTTCATGATATATTGTCATGTAGTTCGCGGTGACCCGACCTATATTAAATACGTTTTCTTAATGATCCTGTTTTGTGGTACAAACCTTTTCCTTCCCACTGAGTTTTGCAGTCAACTTAGTAATACTTATCTTATCCAATCGACTCTTAATGTGTGTTTGCCCCGACTCTAGCGCTACCGTACATTATATTTATTCGCGCGTCACGTCGAGCGTTATCTTTATCTTAGCAACCGTATCCCTGCGTTACAGGGAAGGGATTCGTAGAACAAATTGTCCACTTTTATGTTGGAGACGATAAATGATACTCTCTATAAATGTTAGGGTTGTGTGACCACTAGAAGATTAGTGGGAAGATTCGACCAAGCGGGAACATTCTTGCTCGCGTTACTTATACGTCTTGTTTTTACAAGTACCGCCGCGTTTGTTCCTCCGTTAGTTAACATCACCTCCTTTCTGGTCGACGATAATACCCTGGCCTATCTTCCATCCCCAGGAGCATTATGAATGAAACCGTATGCCTCTTGTAAGGTCGTTCATACATTATTTAATAATGACACTATTGATATTCATCATACTCCGAATCTACACAAAAGGGGCCGAGTGTTCTATGCCTTCGAAAAGGTCTGCAATGACGTCACTCCAAGCACTGGGATCGCACTTATCTCTTTATGATGATTTAAGAATTGTCGCGAGCGCACGCGCATGTCTTCACAGCTATCTCGAGACAGGTGAACTGTGTACAACCATGTAGTAATAACCGATAAATAATCATTAACCGCCCTCCCGAAAGACGTGTTTAAGTCCCATCAGCCTATGACCTTGGAATTGGGGTCGGTTGCACCCTAGCATCGTGCTGAACGTCACTGATTTGAAAATATTGACCTTGTTTCTCAAAGTCAATTAAAGGACAAGGTGAGCTGGAGTAAACTTTTGCTACAAAGAGTTTCTCTTTAAACGGGCAAAGCATCTGGTAGGTTGGAGTTGTGATCGCAAACCCTCTCCTACTGTTCTTCATGTTTGTTTACAGATTGCCTCACGGAAAAGGGTGCCATCCCGCCTCCCCATTGGTCTCACTTGTTGATCAAGTGAGTGACATTAAAGGGAAACGGTCGTCGGAACTGCGCCTGTGTGAGTTTCTTGTTTACAAACAATGTATTTCGTGCACGCGCACGATGCCTAGTAAACACCTATTGCCTGGTCATGAGGGCTATAGCGCCCGTCTATTACCCCGAGGGGCCGTGTGTTACCAGAAACACATCGCTATTCCCCGAGGCCGTAGGCCGAGGGGTATAGCGATGTGTTTCTGGTAACACACGGCCACGAGGGGTAATAGACGAGCGCTATAGCCCGAATAAAGACCAGTCTAAAGGTGTTTTACAACTCACAACATGCTCATGTTGTATTGTTATATAGTTTTTAATGTGTTTTGATATTTTGCACCGCAACAATCCATTGTGACAAGTTTACTGGGCGATGTTTCCACAGCGGTTTCAGTTGTACGTGGTACCACTTTCTTTCAAAAAATATTCTAAGCATACCTAGCGACATCCTTAGTTGTACTTTAATCTTTTCCGTCGATTAGCTGTTTAAGTTCCTACGCTGTTAGAATGTTGGAAAATGTTGGAAAATCTGTTTCAGAGAATGTGTCGTCACCTATCCCGGACGCACATCACGTTCTAGTCACCCGCCATTGTTGCAAAGCTGCAGACGACACTACGGTCACGTGACCGGGCACTTTTCCAAATTTGGTAAGAACTATTTCCCTAGGGAAATAGCTTTTCAAAAACTACCCTCTGACGTCACTTTTGTCGATCCGGTGGGGACTAGACGTATCTATTTTCTCGTCACGTGACGTATTCTGGCGAATCGCGACACGGAATGAGCATGTGGTGTGTTATAAAAGCACCTAATCATCACAGCTGCAATAGATTATGACAGACATGTTTTAATTTTCATCGATCACCATCGTACCTTGGATACAGTGTTTACATTGGTCGTATGGGTCCCAGACGACCTTTGAGCGCAGTTCCGACGACTGTATCCCTTTAAACTAAAACAAATGGTAACTATGGCAAATACAAGCTACTGAACTACTTTAATGGAATAGCGGAACATTCCGACTAGCATTTAACTCTCAGTCTGATATAGCCTATGCAGAGAATTCAATGCAGGAATAAAAATGTATCAAAGGAAGTCTAGACAGGTGTTGATTTCCGTGATCTCATCCGTCACATGATCGCGTTTTCTTATTTGCTATTGGTATCGCTGTAAACGGTGACCAAACCGTGTATCCGAGATGTGTTGTGTTCAGACAATGTTGCAAGTTAAAATCACTCACACTTTTTGTTCAACTGCCGACTCACAGTGAAATGCTGAAAACGACAGAGACTATGGGTTGTTTCTTCTGATCCTGGCACATATCTGTGTTTTTCTTTCGCCGAAACCCCCAAATCAAACTAAATATGAAAAATGACAGTGAACTTTGCACGACAGCTAAACCAGCACAGAGGGTTAATGCGGAAATTAATAAAGGGGAGGGCATTTAGCTTGCAGGGAAATTTTGATTTAGTGTTTGCAAACACAGTTGTAAACTTTTCCATCCTTGTTTTAGAAATGTCTCACCATACTTTTGGCACTTTGCCATTCTTGTACTGTCTGTTTTGTCGTCTGCTTCACTGGATACCAACCATGGCCAAAAATACACTACTGGGCTGACAGAGAAAGTTTCCTAAATGAAACAGCTGACTTGGTTCAAATACAACCCAGTGTTCGCGTTGTAATCTGAATAAAATACAATGTTAATGAACGTAATGCGTGTACTGTCGTTGGATACTAAGTGCGTGATGTATTGTCCACGCCCGAACTTTAAAAAAATGCTCGTTCTCGGGCGCCGAATTTCGGACGTTGGATCTCTCAGATGTCCGTTTTCTGCTTTTGACGCTTTAAGTGACCAGAATACCCCAATAAGACAACAGAAGTTGATATAATATACACGTCGGGTATACACTCGTTTATACCAGCCTGCAGCGGGGGGGTTTTGCCTATTAAGCCTGAGCATTCCCTTTTCGCAATCAATGGTAACAGTTCTGTCCACCCTGTTCAAAAGTATGAAGGGAAAGCCTGAGATTTGGCCATACACGGACCCCATCCTTTCACTCTCACTTACATCCATATTTCACTGCCTGCAGATGGAAACAGGTTTAATTGAGACACCCACAAAAAAAATTGTCCCCGTGTTTTCATCTATGCCGTCGAAATAAAAAGAAATGATTGACGGAGCTGCTAATATGTACTGAAGCCAACCGTATGTGTTGTTCTCCTTTGATGTTTAAAAATAATCACTAATGCTATTGATTTTGGCAACAAACATTTATCCAAGCCCTCGACGAATCTCGAAAAGCGCAGAGACGGATTTTCCGCAATTTCGAACCGCACCTTGAAAATGTCCAACGTGGCCAGGCGTGAAATGGCGTGTTTCTTCAATCGGGTATGAAAATATCTGAATTGTATGGGGATGACTGTCCGATATTAAATTCAATTTCTTGTGCTGTCAGGTCTTGTATTCATCGATTCCTGTCAGCTATGCGTGGCATATTGAGAGGGATTCCTCGCACGATAACCTTGTTGCGTCTTCGCAACACGTATCGCCATGACAACTCAGGCAAAACACGCAAAAACAGAGAGCGCATGATGTTCATCGCATCTGTCATTTTGTTGCCGGGCGGAATGCTTCGGCGTATCCGCAGAATGTGACATGCGCCCGTCTCCTAATTCGCTACAAAACCCAATTTCCAACCTAGCCGATGGACAATGATACCTAACACCGAGGAAAGTGCGTGATGGAGCGGGCCTAGCGCCTGTTTGTTTCCAGTTTTGTCTCTCAGCGAAATGAGGAGATTGTATCTTTTATCACGAACTGACTAGAAGAGGCATTCATAAAAAGAGACGCGCGTACGTCAAATCGGGAAATGACCATCTCCACCCGGTGACACGCATGATCCAGAAACAAGCCGAACATTTTGTGAAAAATTTTCGGAGTAGCCACTGCGCACGCGCAAAGACAACACAAACCATAAACGCCGAGAGATTATCAGGGATAGTTCTATCTAGACACGTTGCGAAAAAAAAGCCGTGCCGTCGAGACAGATTGGCATGGAGTATTTGCACCACTTATTCAACCTCGAAATCTGTTCAGACGTATCTACAACACGGATCTAGTCGCTGAGAAACCTTAAAATCCCGGCATCCAATCTATACATGTACCTGTTATTCCTTGGAGAAGTTTGCTAGATTACAGATTACACACGGACGAGTTCTGATGCAATAGCAGAATCGGACTTTTATCAGCTATTAAGTCTGTATATCCCCCTCAAATAGTCTGTTGGCTCGGGACTTATCGAATCTATCATTCCAAGAAAAGATACATGCCAGGGCTTTGAGCTTATCTTTTTAACGATTTCTGACAATGCCTATATAGTCAATATCGATTCACTGAACGCCCATTTAATTCAGAACATAACTTGTTGCAGAAGGCAAATCCATAATTAGCGCAGTTGACGGCGCCGTCGACTAATTGTTAACCATCTTACATGAAAGAGAATATTCATTTTATTTTCCAACATATCCGGTTTCCCCGTTGTAGTCCAGAATGGGTGCTGCATTTTGTGCTTTGTATCTGTACCGATCGAATACCTTGCTCACAATAGTGGCTGATCTGAAGTTATTGTGTACACCCGGCAAAGTGAGTCGGTTATCTCTATCGCTGGTTATTAAGTTCGCCGTGCCAATCTCTTACAGGCCATTGGGTTGACAGCTGGGTCGCTGCTGGTCTACTCTCTAGCGACGTAGAAGCAACAGAACGTACTCGCCACCAGAAGCGACCCCTTTACTTATCGTTTGCATACATTCTTCAGCGATCAGTATCCATCTCACGGACGTTTAGCCAAGTGGAGGTTTCTCTTGGACTCAAACAAAGTTTTACCTTTACCTTCACTCTTCCTATCGTCGACATGATAACGTCTGGGAACACCGTCTTCAAGGCGTATCCATGAAATCCCTTTCTCAAGCCAAAGAGTCACGAAAAAAAAAGTTTTGTAAAGGCCACGAAATGTAAATGTTTTTCATCTAATTCTGTAAAGGTACATAGGTATTGTGTTACGAGAATAGAAATATCGGTTTAGCATTGCCAGTAAAGCGGAAAAACTAAACGATCAGTGCGGTTTCTCGATGATGGTAAAAAGATAGGAATGATTGAAACACGGCAGCAGATGCATTGGTTTGTTGTAAATCAGAAGTTGGCAACGAATGCTAATCAACAAAACATCATCAGGCTTTGACTTTTTCCCCGGTAATTTTTCTCCACGACCGATCGTGAGGTCGTGGCTTTAAGTGTAAAGTGTTGAATTTTTGCCAACATTTGTCTACACGACCGGTCGCGAGGTCGTGGCTTTCAGGTTTTCGCCTTTTTTTCAGTAATTTCTCTCAATGGCCGGTCACTAGGGAGCTCCTTTACCGTTAATTTATGAATAATAAGTTGTGTACCTTCCTGTTTATTTTACGAATTCATGAATATTTTAAGCGTCCACTAGTTTTACGGACGACATCGTGACACTGTGTCTGAGATCTTCAACCCTTTCCTTATTTTACTACGTGTGTGACGGCTGTGGTGTTGACTTAATCAATTAATCCGCTGATACGGACAGCGGATTAGCAAGTTGGCAATGTTTTCTGAGCAATTATAGTGGTGTATACACAAGTTGGAGAGGAGATAAGGACTTGTCAGTAATATATAAAGCAGTCAGACGGTGTGGAGTCGAAATCTTTATTTGAAATACCACAGTCAAAATTAATAAACTTACTTGTAGTAATAAAGAAAGTAGTCGGACGGTTTGAAGTTGAACTCTTTATTTGAAACATCACAGTCAAAATTAATAAAATCAAATAAGGTAAACCGTTGCACAAAAAACCCTCCCTCCCCACCCAAGGGGACTTTTTTCTTCCCCCTGTGTTAGCTACTTTGGAAACAACCAACTCGTAATTAAACAAACAGACAGGCTTTCACCAACATGATGTGTTTGTACTCATACTTGTCAAGTCACCATTGTTTTACAGAAATCAGGACTATTAAGATGATGTATTTTGCACTAAGCAGAAATATTAAGTTTTAGCAGACTTAATTGAATGCCATCTTTGTGTTTACGGTGAGTGCTTACGTCATCGACGTTTGTGCCCGCTCTGGAACAAAGTCATGGTGGCGTCTTCACCATGAAATGAACAATATACGATATGATCACGTAGTAAAAAATGTTAAATAATGTTTTCGCGCTGCTTACCCTCCCCCTCCTCCCCGGGAGAAGGAAAAGATTCTTTAGTTGTCAAAATAACCACAACTTCATGAAACTTGATTGTATAGGAGAAATTGAACAATACGTCATGATTTGTCGTGAATATGACTCAAAAATATACATGGTGAGACCTTCCTCACTTGAATTGGAGCTGACCGGTCAACAGTGCCCTCTATAGACACGGATGCCTTATCCTTTTTAATTACTGTCGTCATTCGACGCATTTTGAGTAACCTTTTTTAGAATTAATTGCAATAGTGCACGTTGCATCGCAGATGAGATTCCGGCGGAAACGTCATCGACATCTTTCACAGAAGCAGCGGATTAAGTATACTTTTCTCCCCTTCTCTACCCACGAGCTGTGTATTGGTTTCCGATCATGCCAATTTTGTCTTGCGTCAATAACTCAGGTGTGCGCTCAGAGTTATACTCACTCGGTGTACTTTTTCCAACCCAGGAACAATCAAATTTTATCGCAAACGCAAACGAGTTTAAGAAGAATCGAGCGCAGCCCTTTAACCCCGTTACTTAGCTAGCTTCGCGCAGATAGCATCGCTCTCCTCCACGCTAGTCTCCGCTGTGCGCTGTATTTAATCAGCTTCGCAAGCCATACGTGTAATCGGTGCAGTCGGCGATACTATCACGTACACACTTGCTTGTTTCATTGTTTTCTCTGGAGATTTGTACAAATCTCTCGGCGTTCGAGTCTCGTAAATACAGAGACATCCCCGTGTATTTTGTTGAAAATTT
Source organism: Ptychodera flava (assembly GCF_041260155.1). NCBI lineage: Eukaryota > Metazoa > Hemichordata > Enteropneusta > Ptychoderidae > Ptychodera > Ptychodera flava. Next base: position 22,453,147 of record NC_091931.1, read on the forward strand.
TAACAAATCCGCCGCGGATCAAGTTCTGTACTTAACGACGCACATTGTCCAGAACAGGAGTTGTCGTTAACGCTGCTTGAAAAACAAAATATCAAGTTGCTATGGTGATGGATGTTGAAATGCAGTCTAGGGAAACATTCAAAGGCTTCATTTTGTTTGTAATCAATGCTGGAATCGTGAATCGTTGCAAACAACGAAACTTTTGGAATAGACAAGTGTTTCGTTTAATGTTTTCTCTAAGGCTCGTACGCGAGAGTCTAAAGCTTGCGCCCAACGCTTGCTATTTCTTAATGGCGAAACTATTATCCGTAAGATGTTGTAGACGTCATTTGTCTTTTTGAGGTAAGAAACGATAGACATGACATTTTGAACGAACCGGAAAGTATTTATTTTGTCATTCAGTATCCAGTTTGCCACACTGTATTTTCAGTCTACGCTCCCTACAAGGGGTCTTCAGACGTTGTTTTATGCTTAACGCTCACACTGTCATGAATTTCGTGAATGGTGAATCAGGACATCTTTTCTACGCATGCCCAGCCCCACATCGACATGAAATGTTGCCTTCCATTTTAAATAATCGGACTTTCACAAAGGGACCAACGAGTTGCAAGATCCATCCAAAACCGTTTGGAAAGTTTCTCCTAGTGAGAGCGGGATGAATAATTCCTGAAATAATCCCGATAAGGTGCCAACCCTGATGTGAACAGTCCCATTAACGTTAATTTCAGCAATAGGGTTTCCGAACCCTCTTGCAGATAAATACTCATTTTCAAGTTCACACCTTGTACGTTGCTGTTGGTCTTCTGTGGCCCTGTTTTTATTTCACACGCTTAAAGGTATACTGTCCCCCGTTCCAATTTTGCCACAGTTACCATGGAAAGAGAAAATCTAACCAATCACAGATTTTAAGAGGGTGGCCGCTTTTTAAAAACAGCGCCCTCACATGGGCATTTTGAATACTAAGGAACGCCCCTTTGACCATATATGGGCATATTTAGATTACAGGTGACTGTATACCTTTAACCAAAATGATACCTATAAATATACAGTAATTGCGCGTTTTAATATATTAATTCAACCCTTCAGCACTGTGGTTTGGTCCAAACCTATTGTTATCCATCCTGATTTTGGATTTTTTACAGTGAGTTTGGGGAGAACGGGTTAAGGAAACCATAGCAGTCATATCTCTAGTTCTAATATGTAATTTGCTCATACTTAAATTTGTTTCAGCTCTAGGAGTTTTTATTTCGGTCAGGTTGAACACAATCAAAGTGACAGGTACAGACGAACATCTCCATGCAGCAACTTGAAAGTAAAACGCGTTCTCGCGCAATTACTTGCTTTTTATAACAACCACGCGGCTTTTAAGATAATTCTCTTTTTAATATGTCATATATGTACAGGTTCCTCGTTTATGATTGCACGCTTTATTGAATCTTCTTCTCGAATTAAGGAGATCCTAAATTTTGCCGTAACGTTGATCACTTCAATTTCCTTGGTTATTTTATTTCTCTGACGAGTGCGCTGGATTATACTTAAGCTAATCTCTTAAGATATACCTTGCGTTACCAATGTCCACAAATGGATTGATTGGGAAAGAACTGAATCTACAGACAACATGTACGTCTAGTTGAAATGCATGATGGACGTTTAAATGGATGGATGGATGGATGGATGGATGGATGGATGGATGGATGGATAGATGGCTGGCTGGATGGATGGATGGATGGATGGATGGATGGATGGATGGATGGATGGATGGATGGATGAATGGATGGGTGGATTGGTTGATAGGGTGATGGATGATTGTGTTGATGTATACGAGAGAAAGTTTTTAACTATTTTACCATCGATACTTTTCAATCAGTTTCTGTTTCTATACAACGGAGTATTTTTCCTCCGCATAGGCAATCCATGTCCATTCCACTACAAGCATTGCATGTTAATGGAGAAGCAACAGGAGTCTTCCCTCCCACCATTTAGTAATTTTATTCATATCTCTTATCGCAATTTCAGTAATGTGATTCCTTCTGTGTTCCTCATTTGAAATGAGAAAACTACTGTTTAGCCACATGAAAATAAATTGCAGTTTATAATGAGTCTTCATCATCCAAAGTATAGCAGACTACATTATAAAAAACCTCCTTAAGAAAACACTCGCAGCTCTGAGCAATAAGTGCAAATCATGAACTCAAAATCTTACCTCTGAAATGCAAAATTTATGGTACTCCATCTAAATATAACGAATAATATAATATACACCCTTTCTGTCACTGAAAGCCGAGCAAGCAATCTGATTTATATACATAAAACGAGTGAATCCATTTTGCCCTTAAAAGGGGCTACAGGATTGGTTTTGCAAATTTGTACGTGTGACGTGCCGCCCGTGTCCACATTATGGCAGATACATGTACCTGTTGTTACAAACTTGCCGTGGATAGTGATCGGACAAATATTAGCCCACGAAGCGTCTGATTTCTCTGAAATAAGGTATTTGGAAATAAAGAATCTCAGATATTTACCATGATGTAGAAGTAGGTAGTTGGCAAAGTAGTTTAATTCTTTTCTGTGGAGTGTTTCATTCTGGTTCTTGTCGAGAAGCGGAATTTCAGATTTTTTTTCAAAGCCAGTGACCCGTACGTAAGGTTTGTAATAAACATTAACCTGGTACGTGCCAAAGCGCGATGTATAGATAATTTATTAAGTTAATGAAGGTTCGTAGTGATAAACCTGGTCGCTCCGTCATTGTTGAGCGATTAAGTTACCCGTCAAGATGTAAGTCAGGAAATCACAAAGAGCTAACGTAATCCATGTCAAGAAGCCATTTATTGAAAAATAAGGGAGAGTTAGACGACTTGTACAATATTCATCACATAAGAAAACAGAGGACAAATTGCTATTAATACGTGACGGAAATGTTTAAGGAAGAAAAATGTTTTAGCTGCACGGTAATTCGTAATGCGCTTACTTCAAGCCGTTTATTGATGCAATGCAACAAGCATAAATCGTTTTCCTCCGATTAATAACTTATATGTACGACGATTTATCGAGTGTTTCTGCTGACAAACTCTGGCAAGACATTCGAGAAAATGATGAGGCAAATACTGGAGAGAGAGAGAGAGAGAGAGAGAGAGAGAGAGAGAGGAGGAGAGAGAGAGAGAGAGAGAGAGAGAGAGAGAGAGAGAGAGAGAGAGAGAGAGAGAGAGAGAGAGACAGACAGACAGAGACAGAGACAGACAGACAGACAGACAGACAGACAGACAGACAGAGAGCGCTTGGGGAGTTTATAAACACTTAGACAGCCGTGTGTTTTGAATTTTGCCGAAGTAATATTATCTCATAGCAACTCGAAGAAAGAAAAAGACTGAAATAATAAGATTTAGCTTTATGTGTATTGTAGATTGGCCATCTATCTCACAAAACTTCAAATTCAATTTTCAATTAGTTTTCGTGTGCTCATTTTCAGAAGAGGCCAACAGGGATAAAATCAAAAGAAAATAGACCTGC